>NC_057801.1:624272120-624289693 GCF_018294505.1 Triticum aestivum
TGCACCCGTTGTAGATGGACGTAGAGCTTATCACACCCGATCATCACGTGGTGTCTGGGCACGACGAACTTTGGCAACGGTGCATACTCAGGGAGAACACTTCTTGATAATTTAGTGAGAGATCATCTTATAATGCTACCGTCAATCAAAGCAAGATAAGATGCATAAAAAGATAAACATCACATGCAATCAATATAAGTGATATGATATGGTCATCATCATCTTGTGCTTGTGATCTCCATCTCCGAAGCACCGTCATGATCACCATCGTCACCGGCGCGACACCTTGATCTCCATCGTAGCATCGTTGTCGTCTCGCCAATCTTATGCTTTCACGACTATCACTACCGTTTAGTAATAAAGTTAAGCATTACATCGCGATTGCATTGCATACAATAAAGCGACAACCATATGGCTCCTACCAGTTGCCGATAACTTGGTTACAAAACATGATCATCTCATACAATAAAATTCAGCATCATGCCTTGACCATATCACATCACAACATGCCCTGCAAAAACAAGTTAGACGTCCTCTACTTTGTTGTTGCAATTTTTTACGTGGCTGCTACGGGCTTAAGTAAGAACCAATCTCACCTACGCATCAAAACCACAACGATAGTTTGTCAAATAGACTCCGTTTTAACCTTCGCAAGGACCGGGCGTAGCCATACTTGGTTCAACTAAAGTTGGAGAGACAGTCGCCCGCAAGCCATCTCTGTGCAAAGCACGTCGAGGGAACCGGTCTCGCCTAAGCGTATGCGTAAGGTTGGTCTGGGTCGTCTCGTCCAACAATACCGCCGAACCAAAATATGACATGCTGGTAGGCAGTATGACTTGTATCGTCCACAACTCACTTGTGTTCTACTCGTGCATATAACATCAACATCAATAACCTGGCTCGGATGCCACTGTTGGGATTCGTAGTAATTTCAAAAAATTTCCTACGCGCACACAGGATCATGTGATGCATAGCAACGAGAGGAGAGTGTTGTCTACGTACCCAACGCAGACCGACTGCGGAAGCGATGACACGACGTAGAGGAAGTAGTCGTACGTATTCACGATCCAACCGATCAAGCACCGAAACTACGGCACCTCCGAGTTCGAGCACACGTTCAGCTCGATGACGATCCCCGGACTCCGATCCAGCAAAGTGTCGGGGAAGAGTTTCGTCAGCACGACAGCGTGGTGACGATCTTGATGAACTACAGCAGCAGGGCTTCGCCTAAACTCCGCTACAGTATTATCGAGGAATATGGTGGCAGGGGGCACCGCACACGGCTAAGGAATCGATCACGTGGATCAACTTGTGTCAACTTGTGTGTTTAGAGGTGCCCCTGCCTCCGTATATAAAGGAGCCAAGGGGGGAGGAGGCGCCGGCCAGGAGGAGGTGGCGCAGGAGGAGTCCTACTCCTACCGGGAGTAGGACTCCCCCCCCCCAATCCTATTCCAACTAGGATTCCCAAGGGGGAAAGAGGGAGAGGGGTGGCCGGCCACCTCTCCTAGTCCTAATAGGACTAGGGGAAGGGGGGAGGCGCGCAGCCCCCTTGGGCTGCCCCTTTCTCCTTTCCACTAAGGCCCATGATGGCCCATATGGCTCCCGGGGGGTTCCGGTAACCCTCTCGGTAACCCGGTAAAATCCCGATTTCACCCGGAACACTTCCGATGTCCAAACATAGGCTTCCAATATATCAATCTTTATGTCTCGACCATTTCGAGACTCCTCGTCATGTCCGTGATCACATCCGGGACTCCGAACAACCTTCGGTACATCAAAATGCATAAACTCATAATATAACTGTCATCGTAACCTTAAGCGTGCGGACCCTACGGGTTCGAGAACAATGTAGACATGACCGAGACACGTCTCCGGTCAATAACCAATAGCGGGACCTGGATGCCCATATTGGCTCCTACATATTCTACGAATATCTTTATCGGTCAGACCGCATAACAACATACGTTGTTCCCTTTGTCATCGGTATGTTACTTGCCCGAGATTCGATCGTCGGTATCCAATACCTAGTTCAATCTCGTTACCGGCAAGTCTCTTTACTCGTTCCGTAATACATCATCTCACAACTAACATATTAGTTGTAATGCTTGCAAGGCTTATGTGATGTGTATTACCGAGAGGGCCTAGAGATACCTCTCCGACAATCGGAGTGACAAATCCTAATCTCGAAATACGCCAACCCAACATCGACCATTGGAGACACCTGTAGTACTCCTTTATAATCACCCAGTTACGTTGTGACGTTTGGTAGTACCCAAAGTGTTCCTCCGGTAAACGGGAGTTGCATAATCTCATAGTCATAGGAACATGTATAAGTCATGAAGAAAGCAATAGCAACATACTAAACGATCAGGTGCTAAGCTAATGGAATGGGTCATGTCAATCAGATCATTCAACTAATGATGTGACCTCGTTACTCAAATAACAACTCATTGTTCATGGTCAGGAAACATAACCATCTTTGATTAACGAGCTAGTCAAGTAGAGGCATACTAGTGACACTTTGTTTGTCTATGTATTCACACATGTATTATGTTTCCGGTTAATACAATTCTAGCATGAATAATAAACATTTATCATGAAATAAGGAAATAAATAATAACTTTATTATTGCCTCTAGGGCATATTTCCTTCAAGAGTATCATACATAGTGTGCGTGAGAGACCTATAGATGGTGTATATATGCATGCGAACTAGAAAGACCCCCCCCCCCCACACACACACACAGAGAGAGAGAGAGAGAGAGATGGAGAGAAAGGGAGAGGGACCAATAAGGTTTTTGTGTTGGATGCGTGCGACAGAATTGAAGATTGTCAGCGAGAGAGAGAGAGAGAAAGAGAGAATAGGAGTCCGGGAGAGGGGGGCGCGTTTTATGCATCAAAGACTGATATAAACCATGTTTCAATATAAACTTGCATTCAGATATTTAAATTGGAGAACATGTTGTCTGCAATCCACACATGAACGGATATATGCGTATATCAAACAAGTTCATTAATTTGACTTTCAACATGTTCATGGAGTACTATAATACTGTACAACATGCTACTCGATTGAGGTGTTCAATTTTGGATTTAGTTCACTATTTTGACCTACTGAACGAGTTATTTCATTGAATCGAGATATTTCATTTTGGGTTTGATTCGCGTTTTTGAGTGGGTCAACTATTTGTCATATAGTAAATCGCTAGCAACGAGCATGTAAAAACACATTTCTCCCGAGCATCATCTCTCCATCTAAAAAAGAAGTGGCAAGCTAATATTTCAAAATTTGATTTGAATCGACTTGGTAAGGTAGACGTGGATGCTCGTTCTCCCAAAATTTGAACGAACCGTTAAACATCCTCTCTGCTCGATGGAATTCGCCCGAGCAAATAAATGGGAGACGCGAAATTACCGTCCTATGTGGGACACGCATCAATTGGCCCGTTGTACATCGAGGGTAGGTTCATAACTTCATCCAAGTGTGCCTTCTCCTCGGCCGAAATGACATGTGCTGATTAATTCATAAACCATAGTCGGCAAAACACGCTCTCCTCACACGAAATAGCTCGCGCCCACTATTTCAAAACACGCTCTCCTCGCCCGAAATCGCTCACGCCCACTATAGTTCAAAACACGCCCTCCTCGCCCAAAATCGCTCCCGCACACTATTTGGGGAGAAGCAAAGTTACTCTACTATCCCCGACCCTCAGTACATAGACCCAAGCCGAGAAGCCTATAGGCAAGGGTAGAACTGTAACTCCCCCTCACATTTCAGACAAATGCGTCCATAAGACATGGTTCCACTCCCCTCCCAATCCCCCCCCCCCGCCCGCCCCCATTCATACCTCATGGGCACCAAATCACCTTCTCCCCGGGAAGCTCCCTTCTCCCGAGCCGCGAAACCTCAGCCCCACCTCCATGGTGCCCCCCACCGCACCAATTTCACAGCCGCCCTCCTCCCTAATGCCGGAGACGTTGTCCATTTGCCGTCGTGCACTGGGTCGTGTGCCTCTTACTCCGTGCTGCTGGTGCTGCCTCGACGACGGCCGCGTGAACCGTACCGGAGCCAATTCACCCCCGCCGTTGTTCACGGCACCGGAGTGGCTCCAACTTCGGATCCGTCCAGAGTCCTGGCACTGCTTCCCCGTAGCCGTCGACCGTCGCAACATCGCTCTTTTCCTATCGTCGGTCGCCACCGCAACCGCGTAGGCCTCACCGACTCGGCAGCTGGACCTGCCTACTTCACCATGCCACCAGATAGGTCGCACCCTCATCTCAAATCACTTTATTTAGGCGTCAGTTCTCTGAATTTTTATTCTAGGCCAATCGATTCCCAATGGGAAGCAGCACCCCTCGAGGCGGCAGAGCTCCTAGGCTGCCGGTTGGCTGGTGTCTAACGTAAGGGTGCGGGGCCACAAGTTTGCCGCGGAAGCAGCGCTTAGATGGCTATCTTTTAGAGTTGCGTGGGTTAAAGGTACTACCACCGCCGGATCTGGATGACGGGGAGTCTTTGTGGATTGGCCCGGGGGCGGCGCAACCACGGCAGTGCGGTGGGGCGGGGAGCGGGGTTTTGGCTGAGGCCACGGACGGCGGAGGCAGGCTGCTCTGCGGTTGGTCGCTGGCTCTTCGGGGAAGATTCCGAACAGTGTCCGCCGGGAGGCACAAGACGGCCATCAAGCCATCCGGCGTAGATCGGACAGTACCAAAATAAAATAAAATCGTGTGACCCCAATTTAGTCTTCAGTCAACAGACGTGTGACCACTCTTGTACCTTGATGTTGATCTCTTAGTGTATTTCTTCAGATCAAAGAGATATGGCGTTCTTAACATTATGCGTTATCTGCATCTTCAGACACACTGTCTTCCAACTCATCGCAGCTACTCCAACAAGGGAAGCATACACCAGAAGGGAGCTATAGTCCCCACTCAATAGTTCCCTGCATCGAATGTGCGTGCCCGACATGGACAGCCACAACAACTACAGGGCCATCGACAAGTCAGCACATGATGCTCACTCCTATAGATGGCAGCCAGATAGGTTGTACCCTCATCTTACTTGTGTGCAACATTTATGGCTTTGTTATTCATCTAAGCATGGAAAATATATCATCACATTTCACTGTATATTCATGCTGATCTCTTACTGGTCTTGTTCAGGAGTTAACGTTGTTCCATAGTTCAGCTAAGATACTTGTTCTTTAGGTAACGCTGTTCCATAGTTATCATCCATCAGCCAATGTTATCCCACAGGCTGGTGATTATAGTATTATACCACTTATAGTATTACCTATGTTGTTCTTTAATACTTTTGTGTGCCATCTAGTTAATCTCGAGTACAAACGATACATATTCTGTAGCTTTCATCTGTGTTCTCCCTTTAGTTTATGAGACCTGTTGCTCCTAGTTAACCCCAGTCCTACTATTTATGTCGTCTCCTACAGGCACTCATTACATAAATATAACTACTAGTTGTCTTCCATGCATGTCAGATATAATTGCACACACTGATATATCCACAAGAACCTCACGGAGCAATGTAAAGGCCAATAAACTTGATGTTAATGATACCCAATATGATGGAACATGTAAAGACAGTTCTTCAGAAGACTTGCAGAAAGATGATGAATCCTCTTCACCCCACAAGGTCCTTGCTCTAACTTGGCCTGTGATATGGGTACAACATGCATATAATGTCCTGGAGTGTATCTACTCTGTTGCAATGCCATGTGCTTAACATGCTGATCATGCATGTAAATATGTCATGCCTTCCTGTTTTTCAGTACCTATTCCATTCATGATAACATGTTTTTAAATTCAAGTACTGTCATCCTACTCTATCGTAATGCCATCTGCTTAATTTGGACATCATGCTTCTGAATATCTTATGCATTGTTATTCATCAGTATGTACTTCATATGTCTACCATACCATGTTTTTTTATATTGAAGTGCTGTTCTAGTGCTCTGTTGCAATGCCATCTTATTTTCCCAATCATACACGTGTATGTTGCCTTAGTTATTTCTGTATGTATTCTGCTAGCATACAGTTTTACATTCAACTAGTGTTTTTTTTGCTGTGTTGTCCTGTCGTATCCCTAGCTCTTACACCATACTCCCTCCCGTCCGGATTACATGTTGCCGAAATGGATAAAAAGGATGTATCTAGAACTAAAATACGCCTAGACCCATCCATTTTTTTCCGGATGGAGGGAATACATGTCAATATGTCATGCCTTTCTATTCTTTAGTACCTATTCCATCTCTCTGCTATCGCATGTTTTATAATTAAAGCACCATTCTTCTATACAAGGCATGCAAGGGGAAGACGACTATGTTAGAATCTGAAGGGTTACAAACAAGGCCTTTGCAAAAGATCCAAACGCTAGGAGATAATAAACCAACTCCAGTTTTTATAGATACTGCTCCAGCACAGAGAAACCCAACTCCTACTGATAATAAGCAGATTCTAGTGGCCAAAGAACTAGTTCGCTCCAGTCCAGCAAAAATATGTCAACTCCATTCTAAGAAGCGTGTGCGTATCCTTGCATCATAAAATTTTATAGCATGCTGATCATATTTTCTACATGTTTCTTACCCATCTTTCTTTTAGAAAATAAGCTTAACAGATAGAAGAATTTCTACAATGGTATCATTTATGAGGAAAGATTCTCGTAGGAATTCTCTGTGCTCCAATGTAGATGTAAGTACCTGTTGTATATCACTATATTTTTACATCAGCATGTATTTGGTTAATCGGCGTGAATCCAACCTTTATCTGATCTAAATTTAGTTGTAACAAAATGTATGATTAAAGGCCACGATGTTTATTTTTGTAAGGAAAACTGCCTGGTAGTTTTGCATCCTGAGCTGCATGAGTGTACTATCTCATATCAGTGGGTTTGAATACTTTGGTTCTGCAGTGGGGTTTTCAGTGTTTTTTTACTGTGTTGTCATGTCGTATCCCTAGCTCTTACATCATACTCCCTTCGTCTGGATTATATGTCGCAGAAATGGATAAAACTGGATGTATCTAGAACTGAAATACGCCTAGACCCATCCATTTATTTCTAGATGGAGGGAATACATGTCAATATGTCAGTACCTATTCCATCTCTGTTGTAGAATGTTTTATAACTGAATCACCATTCTTCTATATAAGGCATGCAAGGGGAAGACGGCTATGTTAGAATCTGAAGGGTTACAAACCAGGTCTTTGCAAAAGATCCAAACGCCGGGAGATAATAAACCAACTCCATTTTTCATAGATACTGCTCCAGCACACAGAAACCCAACTCCCACTGATAATAAGCATATTCCAGTGGCCAAAGAACTAGTCCGCTCCAGTCCAGCAAAAGAATGTCAACTCCATTCTAAGAAGGTTGTGCGTATCCTCGCATTATGAAATTTTATAGCATTCTGATCATATTTTCTACATGTTTCTTACCCATCTCTCTTTTAGAAAATAAGGTTAAGCGATAGAAGACTTCCTCCATTGGGATTGTATTCGAGGAAAATATCTTGTGGGAATTCTCTGTGCTCCAATGCTGATGTAAGTACCTGTTGTATATCACTATATTTTTACATCAGCATGTATTTTGTTAATCGGCGTGAATCTAACCTTTATCTGATCTAAAATTAGTTGTAGCAAAATGTTAAAGGCGCCAATGTTGATTTTTGCAAGGAAAACTGCCTGGTAGTTTTGCATACTGAGCTGCATGAATGTACTATCTCATATCACGCACATTACTGAATTGTAGTGCTTCTCTGGTTGCACATTCATTCATTGTGTCAATGTTGCTTTCGTATTACCTTACCTGGCTGATGATAGTTGTGCCATATTGTGTTAATTTGGTGTAGGCTAGTTGCCCAAACGTTCGTTATGTCAATGTTGCTTTCCTATTATCTTACTTGGCCAATGATAGCAATGCTAGTGTGTTAATTTTGTGCAGGCTGCTGAAGATAAGAAGACAAACTCTGAAAACGGCAAGGTAACCCCATTGTTTTTTCCAGTAAATCTAGGCCAGGTAATATGGCAATAACTCATGATTAATCTGTTTGGTTCTCGTCCTAATTTATGTTATGATGCAGTGGTCAAGACACTCTCCACTATCAATAATACAAGCATGCCAAAATCGCCATCTGAATCTGTTCAGTATCCTCTGTCTCAAATGCAGCGGAATAAATGTATGTTTGTGAACCAATTAATGGCTGAAGCAATGATGGAAATGGTGGATGAATCAGAGGTGCAGAGTCGTGCGACACAACAACTGATCAATGTTTTCAGAGACAGTGTAGCAATGCAGCAAGAACTTGCCCACATGCTTATGGGTGTCATCTGTGTTGAGGTTGCAGATTGTGACGTTGTAGATGGTTAGGTTCTGCTCATTTATTTGCACTCGCATCAATCTTTGATTGCCCAGTGGATGTAATTTCCTGTAATATATGTTGGATGTGCAATGTTATTCCCTGTATGTCGTACCTTTGCTTGATCGGTTTTGGTCCTGTGCATAATTGCTCGTCGTAATGGGCTCAAATTATCTAATTTGGCATAAAGACATGTACGAACTTTAGTGCGCCCATTAAGTTAATGGGACGTTACTAGGCCAAAAGTTAATGGTCGGCCCTCTTACCTCCTGGGTCATTAACAGGCCGACATCAAAGTGGGCAACAGGTGGCCCAAATTTATTTCACGGGCCATTAACAGGCCGTTACTAAGTTTGGGCTACAGATGGCCCAACTATACTGTAGGCCTTTAGCAGTCCAAAAGAGACAGGGGGCTTGTACTTGACCACGAAGAGCATGGGCCGCTAAGAGGCTGAAAGTCAGGTCGTATTGTAAATGGCCCAACTGTGTTGTGGGCCTTTAGTAGGCCGAAAGAGAAAACGGGCTGGTATTGGACCATGAAGTGCATGGGCCATTAAAAGGCCAAAACTAAGGTCCGACTACAAATGGCCCAACTCATTTATGGTCCGTTACCAGGCCGAAAGGCACACAGGGCCGGGAATTGGCCCAACACTTAAATGGGTCGCTAAAAGGCCAAAACTCAGGTCCGACTACAAATGGCCCAACTGATTTATGGGCCGTCAACAGGCTGAAAGTGACACCGGGCCAGAAATTGGCCCAACACTTAAATGGGCCGCTAAAAGGCCGAAACTCAGGTCCGACTACTAATGGCCCATCACATTTATGGGCCGTCAATAGGCTAAAAGACACACCGGGCCGGAAATTAGCCCAATATTTAAATGGATCGCTAAAAGACCGAAAGATGTACATCCTGAAAATTGGCCCATCCATTGAATGGGCCGTTAACAGGCCGAAATCTCATCGGGCCGATATTGAGCCCAAATATATAGCGGGCTGTTAATGGGCTCAAACTGACGATGGGCTACAATGGTGTCAAATCTTTAATGGGCCATTGACGGGCCGAATTGGCACATCTCGTATGGGTCGTGGGCTTAATTGGACCTGACACAAGTAGGCCTTATATGGGTCGGCCTACTAATATTTACTGGGCCGGCCTTTTTCACCGAAATGGGCCACTATTGGGTCGTGCCACATGTCGACCTATCATAGGCGCCTCCTGTCCAATGAGTGGATGACATCTGTCCCAACGGTGAGGCAACACGTGTTTCCTACGGCCAATGATGATTTTACATGTGGAAAATCCCCATCGGTCAGGGCTGTTAACGAGTTATCGGATCCAAAACCCGACCCGATAGCTTAACGGCATTCCGTTACGGTGGATGCCACGTGTCGGTCACCCTTGACGAAAGCACTTTTGTGACGCGTGATTTATCGTCATGGAAGTGGACACTTCCGTGATGATAATTTTGGTAATGTCATGGAACACTTCTACGACAGCACAGGTATGACTATCTTGATTCTGTCATAAAATCGTCATGGATGTACATGCATGACAAAAAACGCGACCTACTGTGACAAACACATATCAACACGGAAGTGTATTTTTTGTAATGCTAGTGTCTACAATAACCTATTTTTTAAAACTAGGCCACAATAACCATGGGCTAATATTTACTGTAGTGACATTGGGCCTCCTACGGGCCGTAGAAACAGTGGGCCTTCTACGGGTCGTAGAAACAGTGGGCCTTCTATGGGTCGTAGAAACAATGGGCCTTCTACGGGTCGTATCATCAATGGGCCTTATACGGGTCGTATGATCGATTGGCCAAATACGGGCCAATAACAAGCCGCATTATGGCTGTAAACGGGCTAGAGTTGGAATCGTCCGTTCATGGGCCGACTATAACGAGCCATCCTTAATAGGCCGTATTTGATGACGCTATGAAAACGGTCCAACGTATTAACGGACCACAAACGGGACGACTGTAACCACGTGCTGAATTTGGCCCACAAGCAGAAAATGACAGTAACGGGCCATAAGTAAACGAATGCTGGAAATGAGCCCAAGAATAAATGGGCTCTTAGAAGGCCGAAAGATAACATGGGATGGAAACGGCCCAACGGAATAACGGGCCGTTAATGGGTATAAAGTGATACACTGTTCATTACGGGCCAGTTTCACCACGGGCCGTTAATGGGTGTAAAGTGATGCACTGTTCCTTACGGGCCAGTTTTACCGCGGGCCGTTAATGGGCCAAGAGTTACAAAGGGCCTCATATGGGCCGAAAGACGTCATGGGCCAGAAGTGAAAATGGGCTGGAATCATATTGGATGGCCCAGATGACGCTACTGGGCCTAATTCGGATAGGGAATAACGGGCCTTGGGTTAGCGGGTTGTAAATGGGCTATATGTGAACAGGCCGTTAACTGGCATGGGCTGGCCCTCCACCTTTTGACCAAGTCAAACGGGCCGGCCTTTTCACTGGAATGGGTCTCTATTGGGCCGTGCCATGTGCCGACGTATCATAGGCGCCTTCTGTCCAATGAGTGGATGGCATCTGTCCCAACGATGAGTGGACACGTGTTTCCTCCAGCCAATGATGATTTTACATGTGGAAAATCCCCATTTGTCGGGGCTGTTAATGGGTTATCGGATCCAAAACCCGACCCGATAGCTTAACGGCGTTCCGTTACGGTGGATGCCACGTGTCGGTCACCCTTGACGAAAGCACTTCTGTGATGCGCGATTTATCGTCATGGAAGTGGACACTTCCGTGATGATAATTTTGGTAATGTCATGGAACACTTCTACGACAGCACAGGTATGACTATCTTGATTCTGTCATAAAATCTTCATGGATGTACATGCATGACAAAAAACGCGACCTACTGTGACAAACATGTATCATCACGGAAGTGTATTTTTTGTAGTGTGTAACCAGGGAAATTCGAACCAAAATTTTTGACGTTCAAACTCATCACACATGGGTTAAGCTATCTGAATCGTTTGTGATGTTCACATATCGTACACAGTTCTGAATAAGGGACCATGTCTGATGACACTTTGTGCACCAGTTATTTCGGTGAAGCGATTCCAAATTTTCGGCTTCTGCGGAAGTATCTACCACCCCGCCCCCTCCCCCTTACCAAAAGCCACATTTCCCTCGTTTCCGCCTTCCTTTCAAAGTTGAAACCTTCACTCCTTGCTTGCAGCGACGGCGGGCAGTCATAGGGCCACCAGTGCGTCGAAGAGGTTGTCACCATAATGGATGTTGAGGGTGGCGGGCATCACAGAGCCTGGGCGCATCGGCTGGAGGCTTACGTCAAAGTCGTCCGCGAGCTTCTTGACGACAGTGAACTTGTCGAGGAAACCGACGAGGACCTCATCGAACAAGGAGACGAAGCTGTCGTCCAAGCGGCCCCTCGCCCTGGCAGCCTCAAGCAATACTACCTGGAGATGTTCCTCGGTGTCGGGCCGTAGGCCGATGTCGTGGACTATCTGGCACAGCCGGCTGATGCTCGCTCTCATTGCCTCCATGGGTCTAGCTTAGCTTCTAGTCAACTGATCTTGCAATTCGAGTGATCACTCTTGCCCTTGGTTAGCGTGCGTAGGTGCGTAGGACTTCTTACTACTCCTCGGCCCTCTACTGCACCTGCCTTTGGATATATGATAGGTGGGCCAGCCACCCCCTGGGCCCATGTGTCATTCACCCAAAGGCAGTTGCCGTAAGTCAATGAAGCTGCGTCCCCCTCCGTGCCGGTGCAGTGTAGTCATCTCACCGGACCTCTAGTTGGGCCAAACAAGAGAAGTTTGATTACTGGTTTATTGGTCCCCTTTGCATTTTGCGCCAAGTTTTGACCTTTGATTTAACTAATAAAATGTTAATGCATGTAAACAAAAATGTTGTGTAAGTCACCTTACGAAAACCAAATAATCCCAAAACACTTAGGCATGGTGCATTAACTCCCTCCTTGTTTCTTATTTCGTGACATATCAACCAATGAGAGATGTGGGCCATGCATGCTTTCAATGACTTGAGACTACCAAACATGACATGTAGTGTTTAGTTTTTATAGATACTGCTCCAGCACAGAGAAACCCAACTCCTATTGATAATAAGCAGATTCTAGTGGCCAAAGAACTAGTTCGCTCCAGTCCAGCAAAAATATGTCAACTCCATTCTAAGAAGCGTGTGCGTATCCTTGCATCATAAAATTTTATAGCATGCTAATCATATTTTCTACATGTTTCTTACCCATCTTTCTTTTAGAAAATAAGCTTAACAGATAGAAGAATTTCTACAATGGTATCGTTTATGAGGAAAGATTCTCGCAGGAATTCTCTGTGCTCCAATGTAGATGTAAGTACCTGTTGTATATCACTATATTTTTACATCAGCATGTATTTGGTTAATCGGCGTGAATCCAACCTTTATCTGATCTAAATTTAGTTGTAACAAAATGTATGATTAAAGGCCACAATGTTTATTTTTGTAAGGAAAACTGCCTGGTAGTTTTGCATCCTGAGCTGCATGAGTGTACTATCTCATATCAGTGGGTTTGAATACTTTGGTTCTGCAGTGGGGTTTTCAGTGTTTTTTTACTGTGTTGTCCTGTCGTATCCCTAGCTCTTACATCATACTCCCTTCGTCTGGATTATATGTCGCAGAAATGGATAAAACTGGATGTATCTAGAACTGAAATACGCCTAGACCCATCCATTTATTTCTAGATGGAGGGAATACATGTCAATATGTCATGCCTTTCTATTCTTCAGTACCTATTCCATCTCTGTTGTAGAATGTTTTATAACTGAATCACCATTCTTCTATATAAGGCATGCAAGGGGAAGACGGCTATGTTAGAATCTGAAGGGTTACAAACCAGGTCTTTGCAAAAGATCCAAACGCCAGGAGATAATAAACCAACTCCATTTTTCATAGATACTGCTCCAGCACACAGAAACCCAACTCCCACTGATAATAAGCATATTCCAGTGGCCAAAGAACTAGTCCGCTCCAGTCCAGCAAAAGAATGTCAACTCCATTCTAAGAAGGTTGTGCGTATCCTCGCATTATGAAATTTTATAGCATTCTGATCATATTTTCTACATGTTTCTTACCCATCTCTCTTTTAGAAAATAAGGTTAAGCGATAGAAGACTTCCTCCATTGGGATTGTATTCGAGGAAAATATCTTGTGGGAATTCTCTGTGCTCCAATGCTGATGTAAGTACCTGTTGTATATCACTATATTTTTACATCAGCATGTATTTTGTTAATCGGCGTGAATCTAACCTTTATCTGATCTAAAATTAGTTGTAGCAAAATGTTAAAGGCGCCAATGTTGATTTTTGCAAGGAAAACTGCCTGGTAGTTTTGCATACTGAGCTGCATGAATGTACTATCTCATATCACGCACATTACTGAATTGTAGTGCTTCTCTGGTTGCACATTCATTCATTGTGTCAATGTTGCTTTCGTATTACCTTACCTGGCTGATGATAGTTGTGCCATATTGTGTTAATTTGGTGTAGGCTAGTTGCCCAAACGTTCGTTATGTCAATGTTGCTTTCCTATTATCTGACTTGGCCAATGATAGCAATGCTAGTGTGTTAATTTTGTGCAGGCTGCTGAAGATAAGAAGACAAACTCTAAAAACGGCAAGGTAACCCCATTGTTTCTTTCCAGTAAATCTAGGCCAGGTAATATGGCAATAACTCATGATTAATCTGTTTGGTTCTCGTCCTAATTTATGTTATGATGCAGTGGTCAAGACACTATCCACTATCAATAATACAAGCATGCCAAAATCGCCATCTGAATCTGTTCAGTATCCTCTGTCTCAAATGCAGCGGAATAAATGTATGTTTGTGAACCAATTAATGGCTGAAGCAATGATGGAAATGGTGGATGAATCAGAGGTGCAGAGTCGTGCGACACAACAACTGATCAATGTTTTCAGAGACAGTGTAGCAATGCAGCAAGAACTTGCCCACATGCTTATGGGTGTCATCTGTGTTGAGGTTGCAGATTGTGACGTTGTAGATGGTTAGGTTCTGCTCATTTATTTGCACTCGCATCAATCTTTGATTGCCCAGTGGATGTAATTTCCTGTAATATATGTTGGATGTGCAACGTTATTCCCTGCATGTCGTACCTTTGCTTGATCGGTTTTGGTCCTGTGCATAATTGCTCGTCGTAATGGGCTCAAATTATCTAATTTGGCCTAAAGACATGTACGAACTTTAGTGCGCCCATTAAGTTAATGGGCCGTTACTAGGCCAAAAGTTAATGGTCGGCCCTCTTACCTCCTGGGTCATTAACAGGCCGACATCAAAGTGGGCAACAGGTGGCCCAAATTTATTTCACGGGCCATTAACAGGCCGTTACTAAGTTTGGGCTACATATGGCCCAACTATACTGTAGGCCTTTAGCAGGCCAAAAGAGACAGGGGGCTTGTACTTGACCACGAAGAGCATGGGCCGCTAAGAGGCTGAAAGTCAGGTCGTATTGTAAATGGCCCAACTGTGTTGTGGGCCTTTAGTAGGCCGAAAGAGAAAACGGGCTGGTATTGGACCATGAAGGGCATGGGCCATTAAAAGGCCAAAACTAAGGTCCGACTACAAATGGCCCAACTCATTTATGGTCTGTTACCAGGCCGAAAGGCACACAGGGCCGGGAATTGGCCCAACACTTAAATGGGTCGCTAAAAGGCCAAAACTCAGGTCCGACTACAAATGGCCCAACTGATTTATGGGCCGTCAACAGGCTGAAAGTGACACCGGGCCAGAAATTGGCCCAACACTTAAATGGGCCGCTAAAAGGCCGAAACTCAGGTCCGACTACTAATGGCCCATCACATTTATGGGCCGTCAACAGGCTAAAAGACACACCGGGCCAGAAATTAGCCCAATATTTAAATGGATCGCTAAAAGACCGAAAGATGTACATCCTGAAAATTGGCCCATCCATTGAATGGGCCGTTAATAGGACGAAATCTCATCAGGCCGATATTGAGCCCAAATATATAGCAGGCTGTTAATGGGCTCAAACTGACGATGGGCTGCAATGGTGTCAAATCTTTAATGGGCCATTGACGGGCCGAATTGGCACATCTCGTATGGGCCGTGGGCTTAATTGGACCTGACACAAGTAGGCCTTATATGGGTCGGCCTACTAATTTTTACAGGGTCGGCCTTTTTCACCGGAATGGGCCACTGTTCGGTCGTGCCACATGTCGACCTATCATAGGCGCCTCCTGTCCAATGAGTGGATGACATCTGTCCCAACGGTGAGGCAACACGTGTTTCCTACGGCCAATGATGATTTTACATGTGGAGAATCCCCATCGGTCAGGGCTGTTAACGAGTTATCGGATCCAAAACCCGACCCGATAGCTTAACGGCATTCCGTTACGGTGGATGCCACGTGTCGGTCACCCTTGACGAAAGCACTTCTGTGACGCGCGATTTATCGTCATGGAAGTGGACACTTCCGTGATGATAATTTTGGTAATGTCATGGAACACTTCTACGACAGCACAGGTATGACTATCTTGATTCTGTCATAAAATCGTCATGGATGTACATGCATGACAAAAAACGCGACCTACTGTGACAAACACATATCATCACGGAAGTGTATTTTTTTGTAATGCTAGTGTCTGCAATAACCTATTTTTTAAAACTAGGCCACAATAACCATGGGCTAATATTTACTGTAGTGACACTGGGCCTCCTACGGGCCGTAGAAACAGTGGGCCTTCTACGGGCCGTAGAAACAGTGGGCCTTCTACGGGTCGTAGAAACAATGGGCCTTCTACGGGTCATATCATCAATGGGCCTTATACGGGTCGTATGATCGATTGGCCAAATACGGGCCAATAACAGGCCGCATTATGGCCGTAAACGGGCTAGAGTTGGAATCGTCCGTTCATGGGCCGACTATAACGAGCCATCCTTAATAGGCCGTATTTGATGACGCTATGAAAACGGCCCAACGTATTAACGGACCACAAACGGGCCGACTGTAACCACGTGCTGAATTTGGCCCACAAGCAGAAAATGACAGTAACGGGCCATAAGTAAACGAATGCTGGAAATGAGCCCAAGAATAAATGGGCTCTTAGAAGGCCGAAAGATAACATGGGATGGAAACGGCCTAACGGAATAACGGGCCGTTAATGGGTATAAAGTGATACACTGTTCATTACGGGCCAGTTTCACCACGGGCCGTTAATGGGTGTAAAGTGATGCACTGTTCCTTACGGGTCAGTTTTACCGCGGGCCGTTAATGGGCCAAGAGTTACAAAGGGCCTCATATGGGCCGAAAGACGTCATGGGCCAGAAGTGAAAACGGGCGGAAATCATATTGGATGGCCCAGATGACGCTACTAGGCCTAATTTGGATAGGGCATAACGGGCCTTGGGTTAGCGGGTTGTAAATGGGCTATATGTGAACAGGCCGATAACAGCCATGGGCCGGCCCTCCACCTTTTGACCAAGTCAAACGGGCCGGCCTTTTCACAGGAATGGGTCTCTGTTGGGCCGTGCCACGTGCCGACGTATCATAGGCGCCTTGTCACACCCTAGCTAGTTCATGCATTAGAGTGTTGCATCATGTTTATTCTTTCATCAGAAACCTGAAATGGGGATGACAGAACCCCCAGTCCCCTCTGAAACCAATTAGGGTTTACTAAAAACTTTTTCAATGAATCTGAAATGCCCTTCTAAAATGCCCATCATTTTTGTCCTGGTTCAGAACCTCTGCCAAAAGTGATGCACATTTTCCTAGGCCATCTTAGGGTCTTTGAATTAATTCATAAATATTTGAATTTGGGCATTTAAAATTATATAAAATATTTAAATGCTCAAATATCTCCAAACTAAAATGTTTCATGTTGGAAATAATCCAACTATGGACCAGGAGTAGTTTGGTGATTTTAGGAGTTGCCTAAGTATTTTTAATAAATCAACAAAGTTGCAAAAGTATTAAAAAATACAGAAAACAGAAGAAATGGAAAAACTTACCTGACGCCAGCGCCCGGCCCACCTGCCGGCCCAGCCCAGCGCCGCTCCAGCGAGCTGCTTGCCGGCCAGGCAGGCAGGCAGGTGCCCGACGGCGACCGCAGCGCGCGCCACGCACCTGCTCGCCGCCTCGCCGCTCCCCTCGCCCGGTGACGTCGTGGATCGGCCTCCCTCTCTCCCC
>NC_057801.1:624290316-624323869 GCF_018294505.1 Triticum aestivum
ACCACCGCCGTGCCTACGTCGTAGCCGTGCTCCCCGCCGCCCGTGCGTCCTCTCATCGTGTCCAGGAGCTCCGCCGCTGTCCACTTCAACGAGCAAGCCGAGCCCTGAGCGCTCGCAACGCCCGAGTCCACCGCAACGACCTCGCCCGAACCGCCATCGCCGGAGATCCCCTTCAACGCCGTCGTCGCTCCGGTCCGTCCCCGGCCGCACCAAGGGCTTCGTCGCACTCACTGTGAGCTTAGCCATCTTCCCCTCCCTTCCGTTCTTGCTCCCGAGCCGTGTAGCGACCTCCCGGAGCTCAACCGCACCCACCACCGTGGAGCTCGTCGCCGACGTGCTCCCGGTCACCCTCCGGCCACTCCACGGTGTCCATCATGCTCACCGCGTCACGTAGCACCTAGCTAGCTACTCCCCGCGCCTCACCGACCCCTCTAGCGCCAAGTTCGTCTTCGGCCGAACCCCGGTGGCCGCCAAAGTCGTCGTCGGCGCCAACTCCGGCCACCCCGACCCCAACGGACTCCACCAAGAGCTGTGGCTCGTCCTCAGCTCTACTCCGGTGGTCTCCGCGACCCATTTGGTGGCCGAAACGGCAAAAACCACTTCCGCCGCCGCGTCGGGCTCGCCGGCGGCTAAACGCCGGTGCAGCCGACCCGGGTTTGACCACGGGTGGGCCCTGGTTGACTCCCCTGAGTCTATGACAGGTGGGGCCCAGCCCTGTTAATTAAACAGGTTTAGTTTTAATTAAACTTTAATTAATCTAATCACACTGACACGCGGGACCCACTGTCAGGTTTGACCCGGACGTGTCCCGTTGACCTGCTGACGTCACACTGACGTCAAGCTGACGCAATAATTGATTTTCTGGAATTAATCTAATATAGGAAATTCCAGAATATAGTTTAAACTTCAAAAATTCATAACTTTTATTCTGTAATTCCAAATCAGACAAATTATATATGAAAAATGATCAGAAAAATCCAATCTATCCATCTGTACTATTTTCATGCATGATTAAACAAGTTAACCTGATGTTTAATGCAGAACAAGGAAAAACACTTTAAAGGGCCATGTTTGAGTTTGAAATTTGAATCTTTGATTCAAATTGGTTCAAACCCTTCTGGTCTTAGTTGCATTAGCCCAATACACTCATATTGCCATGTTTCATGCATGCATCATATTGTTGCACATTGTTTGGTGATGGTTGTGTATCGGTGTTCTTGCGGCAGGTTCTGCCTCCGAGGAGTACCGTGATTACCCTAACGAAGAACCGTATCAGTGCATCGAACCATCAGGCAAGCAACCAACCATTTGATCATATCGATACAATCCCATGATCTCGCTCCTGCTCTCTTTTACTGCATTAAGACAACGCGTTTCAAACTGTTGCGTGCTACGGTAGTTGAACCCTTTTCCTCTGCATGACCTGTCATTGCCACAGTAACTAGATTAAACCCACTAGCATGTGTAGGAGTTGATTGAGCCATATGTATGTGTTGTTCCTACCTTGCTATGCCTGCTATGCTTAGAGTCGTGTCAGGTCTGGTTCATCTGGGTGATGGGCTAGAGTGAAATGATTATGTCGGTAATGAGAGTGGTGTGGTGAACACGATTTGGTAAAGGTATCGATGAGAGGCCATGTAGGAGTACATGGTGGGTTGTTTCATTGAAGCCGACCTTAAGCACTGAGATCTGTATGTGTGATTTAAGATACAGCTACTACCATGCATTGGGCCCTGAAATATGACCCCGCTCGACTTCTTATTCACCCTAGCTCTCTGTCCAGGAGTTGCAAGTAGTTTCTGGTGTTTGTAGCCTACTGGAGGCCGTGGACAGCGCTGACCGTAGGGGTGGGCTGTGATGCGGTAGGTACGTGGCCGGGTGTACCGAATACCCGTTAGGTATCTCGGGAACCCTGTTCACATCGTTCGGGGCCGTATGGGAAACCTCGGCCGGACTCCCTGCGGATGGAACCTGGATAGGCGATAAACCTGGACTAGTGGCTTAGGTGTTTAGGTAGGTCGTGGTCTACACCCACGTCGGCTTTCGCTTGAAGTCTGCCGAGCACATATCGTGTGCAGACGCTAAGTGGTGGAAACATGTATCAAGAAGTACACCCCTGCGGGGTTATCATGATCTATTTGAATAGCCGCGTCCGCGGTAAAGGACTACTTGGTTGCCTATATAGTTCATAGACAAGTAAACGGAAACTACTAAAAGCCTCAAGATAAGTGTGAGTGCCGAGGATGGCTCTTCCGTAGGAAGGCGGAGGTGAATCCTCGGTAGTGTATTGAAGTGGTGAGTAGTGGACTCGTGTACGCAAAACCATTTCAAGTTGGAGTCTCATAGGATAGCCTAGCCAAGAGTCAAAGCTGGCTTGCTGCAATAACTCCACCAACCCTTCTTGACAATGTGCATGTATGTAGGATCTGATGTAAGTCTTGCTGAGTACCCTTGTACTCATGTTGCTATAATTTACATTTTTACAGAAGACGCTGCAACCCCTTCTGATGGGTTCTTCGTAGACGTTGACATCAATGAGTAGGCTAAGGCCCAGGTGGTGATCCTGAGCTTGTGAAGGACCACGTAGTATAGCTAGGCTTTCCAAGCCTCTTTTATTTTACTAGTTGTCTGTACTCAGACAAGTTACTTCCGCTGCTGGTTTGTATGACTGTATGACTTGAATGCTGGGTCGTGTGACCCGTACCTGTGTGTATGATTATGTATGGCTCCCTGAGCCTTAAATAAAGTACTTGTGTCGTAGAGTCATGTTGTGATGCCATGTTGTATTTGCACATATCGAGCATACTATGTGTATGTTATTGAAATGCTTGGTATGTGTGGGATCTGACTATCTAGTTGTTTATCTTTAGTAGCCTCTCTTACCAGGAAATGTCTCCTAGTGTTACCACTGAGCCATGGTAGCTTGCTACTGCTCTGGAACACTTAGGCTGGCCGGCATGTGTCCTTCTTCGTTCCGGTGTTTGTCCCTTCGGGGAAATGTCACGCATTGAGTACCGGAGTCCTGTTAGCCCGCTACAGCCCGGTTTACCGGAGTCCTGCTAGCCCAGTGCTACAGCCCGGACCCACTTGCTGATGACCGACACGTTCGAAGCTGGGTCATGGATGCCTGTCCCTGTAAGTCTGTGCCACTTTGGGTTTACGACTAGTCATGTCAGCCCGGGCTCCTTATCATATGGATGCTAGCGACACTATCATATACGTGAGCCAAAAGGCGCAAACGGTCCCGGGCAAAGGTAAGGCGACACCCGTGGGATACCATGCGTGAGGCCGCAAAGTGATATGAGGTGTTACAGGCTAGATCGATGTGACATCGAGTCGGGGTCCTGACAGCGTTGGTATCAGAGCCGGACTGCCTGTAGGTTCTCCAAGCCAAACTGGTCGATGTTGAGTCTAGAAATTCTTTAGTTATATGTAGGGGAATTGTTTGTGGGTTGGAACGTAAGGCTCTTTTTACTTCTTTATCTTATGACATTCTGATCTGAGTCGGTCTATTCTTCCACCGGGGGTTAAGGAATTAGGATCTATTCTCTCTATCAGGATCACGTGTTACTAATCAGTAGTACCTTATAGGTTTGATGGATACATGCCTAGATCAGTTCTACTACCACATTATGTTGCCAGGATGGACTCAGAACCTTGATATGATGTTGTTGAGTGTGTATGAAATCCTTTGTCAAATGTCTCAAAATCCTTCTTGAGCATTTACAGCTGTTATGCTGCCAAAATTTTGCTAGAAATTCTAATGCCTTTGCATTATGGTTGTGCTTTCAGATGGCCACTCGCGACCTCAATCAAGTGGTTCGCCTGACTCGATGCCTAGATGTACCCGGCCATACCGCCATGTTGGTCAGGGTAATGACTGAGGCTGGATACCGTTGGTATCCTGAGTACACGGTCGAAGAGCAATTTCGAGACTTTAATCAAAGCCAGTATCTCTGCACTGTCAGGATATTTCCATCCTATCCTGGATCCACCGAGCCCCTTCACTGCTCCTATGGACTCGGGGTTACTATTGAGATGGCTGTGCAGGACGCCGCCTACTCTATGATGACCATCATGCGAGTCAGGTCTGGCCTATTTCGGGACTATGATTTCCGGTATATGCCAGGATCACTTCCGGGAGCACAAGGGTATCTCCAGGCTATCTATGCTGACCCCACTCAGGAGGATTCACGGACTCGCACCACTGCTGAGATGCTCGAGGATAAGGACCGTGAAAATCGGGCCTTGAGGCTAGAGCTTTTCAATACCCGTGCTGACCATTGGGCCACATTGACTCGGTTTGCACCGGCGGTGCAAGCTGGATATTCGGATATGCGCGATCTCTATCCTGTGAGATCTGCTTTGCCAGACGTGATGGGTTGGCGTGATGTAGGAGGCATCACCCCACCTCGCGGTCCCCGCAGGCCACCGTCTGTTGGTCCAAGACCTCATCCTAGCCCCTATGGTCCACAAGCTCCGCGAGATCGTCTGTTTCCGGATGATCATGTTGAGCTACCAGGCTATGGAGGTAACTTCTATGAGGACTACTACGGATCGGTCTGAGTTAGTGGTAGTATCACTAGTTCGTGCTAGCTGTGTCGTCTATCGTCCTGCGTGACTCGTGGGATATGACCTAGTTTGTACCGCCTTCCGGAGGTGTAGAAAAATAATGTATAGGAGCTTGGGATGCCTCCGATGAGATGTAATCCCCTTTTCACCGTAATAGTACCTTGTTTGGTCTTGTACTAAACCCTGTATGGTGTGTATGACGATGGAATAAAGAAGCAGTTTCTGTATCTACCATGTCATACGGATGATCATCTTGCATTCCGAGTTATTCCTTACATTCTGTATCCTATGTCGGAATTTTATCATTCTGACTAAATCTTTGTCTTGTTTACCTAGGATGGTCAACACGCGCACTAACCCTGCTCCTCAAGAGCAGGCCGAAGGCAGTGAAGTCAGGAATGCAAATCTGCCTCCTCCTCCTTCCCTAGCCGAGGTTATGATGGAAGCCGAAAGAAACAAGCGGGAGACCAACCGTTTGTTGGAGCGTATTGAACAGAACACAACACACCATCAGAGGACTAACGTGGTGTCACTCAGTGATTTCATCAAATTACATCCACCCACGTTCCACCACTCCGTCGAGCCTCTCGACGCTGATGACTGGCTTCGCAGTATCTCTCACAAGCTGCGTTCCGCGCTAGTAGCTGAGGCTGACAAGGTCACCTTTGCTGCATATCATCTTGAAGGCCCCGCCAGTCTATGGTGGGAGAATTATGGAGCTATGCGCCCAGCGGGCCATGTCACTACTTGGGCTGAATTCAGCGAGGCTTTCCGTCAACATCACATTCCGGAGGGCCTCATGGACCGTAAACGTGAGGAATTTTGCAGTTTCACTCAGGGCCGACTCTCTGTGGATGCTTACAGCAGGGAGTTCGGTAACCTCGCACGATATGCAACTGAGGAAGTTTCTACTGACGCCAAGAAGCAAGCAAGGTTCCGTAAGGGACTTAGTCCTGAGCTTCGCGCGACCTCCGTCTACATGAGTGCACATCTTTTCAGAAGCTTGTTAACAAGGCCATCAGTGCTGAGACTGGTCAGACTGATTATGACGCAACACGCAAGCATGGCCGTGATGTGGGTTCCTCATCCGGTGCTGGTCCTCAGAAGCGCCGCGTGTGGGTGCCCAACACTGCCCTGCCACCCAGGTTCACACCGAGGCCATCCTTCCAGGCGCCTCGCCCCGTTCAACAGTCTGCACCAGCCAAGCCCTATGGGGGTCCAACCAACAGTGCTCCTCCACGCACCAGTTCCGTGACTTGTTTCAAGTGTGGGGAATCTGGCCACTATATGCGTGAGTGTCCCCAGACCAACCCCAACCAATCTGCTAAAGCTGTTGGCCGTGGCAAGCCGACGGGGAAAGTGTTCCACGCTAGGCCGGCCACCGCTACACGTGGCCATGTCAACTGTATCTCTGCTGAAGAAGCTCAAGAGGATCCCAACGTCGTTCTCGGTACGCTCCTTGTTAATTGCCACCCGGCATCTGTTCTTTTCGATACAGGAGCCTCTCATTCATTTATATCCAAGAACTATGCTCGTCTGCATAACACCACATTCTGTGACATGCCATCCACTATGGAAATTTCTACTCCCGGTTCTAGATGGCAGACCTCCAGGGTAAGTTATGGAAATGAAATCCAAGTCGACAGACTTGTTTTCCTTGCATCTTTGATAGCTCTCAAATTTTCAGATATTAATATCATTTTGGGTATGGACTGGATGTCAGCTCATCATGCCAAAATTGATTGCTTCTCTAGGACTGTTCAACTCACTCATCCTTCGGGGAAGATAGTCAATGTCTTGAACCGAATAGCCAAGCGACAGTTATATTCTCTTAACGCCAACCCTTTGCCAGACCTTGAGGACGTTCCGGTAGTCCGTGATTTCCCGGATGTCTTCCCAGAGGAATTGCCAGGTGTTCCACCTGACAGGGATGTGGAGTTCGTAATAGACCTCATTCCAGGAACCGTCCCGATTGCTAGAAGACCCTATAAGATGGCACCACTAGAACTAGCCGAGCTTAAGAAACAACTCGATGAGTCCTTGAAAAAGGGTTTCATCCGACCTAGTTCATCTCCGTGGGCTTGCCCCGTCCTCTTCGTCAAGAAAAAGGATGGTACGGACCGGATGGTTGTAGATTATCGACCTGTTAATTTGGTCACAATCAAGAACAAATATCCGCTCCCCAGGATCAACGACCTGTATGATCAGCTCGCTGGATCCTCAATCTTCTCCAAAATGGATTTGAGGTTGGGCTACCATCAAATCAAAATCAGAAACGGGGACATCCCTAAAACGGCCTTTGTTACTCGTTATGGCCAATACGAGTACACCGTCATGTCCTTCGGTTTAACCAACGCTCCAGCCACCTTTTCTCGGTTAATGAACTCAATCTTCATGGAGTATTTGGATAAATTCGTCGTGGTTTACCTCAATGATATACTCATCTACTCCAAGAGCGAGGAAGAACATGCCGAACATCTAAGGCTAGTGTTGAAGAGACTTCGAGGGCATCGCCTTTATGCCAAATTCTCTAAATGTGAATTTTGGTTGTCAGAAGTGACCTATCTGGGTCACGTAATATCTGGTAAAGGTATTGCTGTTAACCCTGAGCGAATTCAAGCCGTCCTTAATTGGACTCCACCTGAATCGGTCAAGCAAGTTCGGAGTTTTCTAGGCTTAGCGAGCTATTGCCGTCGCTTTGTCGAAAACTTCTCCAAAGTTGCTAAACCTCTAACCGAACTCCTCAAGAAAGATAAGAAGTTTGAATGGACTCCACAATGTGAGCACAGCTTTCAGGAACTGAAAAGACGCCTGACTTCTGCTCCCGTGTTGGTACCGCCAGACTTCTCTAAGGACTTTGTTATCTACTGCGACGCCTCGCGACAAGGACTAGGTTGCATTCTCATGCAAGATCGACACGTAATTGCTTACGCCTCACGGCAATTGCACCCACATGAGGAGAATTATCCTACTCATGATCTAGAGCTTGCAGCCATAGTCTATGCACTTAAAACCTGGCGACATTACCTTCGTGGTAATCGTTGCGAAATATTCACTGATCACCAAAGTCTGAAGTACATCTTCACCCAACCGGATTTGAACCTCAGGCAAAGACGTTGGGTCGAGTTGATCACAGATTTCGACTTAGGAATAACCTACACCCCAGGGAAAGCCAATGTCATGGCTGATGCGCTAAGTCGTAAATCTTATTGTAACAACCTGATGTTACAACAAAGTCAACCGCTTCTCCATGAGGAATTTCGGAAGCTTAACCTTCACATTGTTCCTCAAGGATTTCTTTCCACCTTGGTGGCGAAACCTACTCTTACGGATCAAATTATCGCTGCCCAAAAGCGAGATAAGGGAATATCTAAAATCAAGGAGAACATTGCTAGCGGAGGTGCTAGTTGTTTCTCCACAAATGATCATGGTGTTGTGTACTTTGAGAACCGTTTAGTGGTTCCCAAGAACCAGCATCTACGGCAGTTGATCCTTAAGGAGGCTCATGAATCTCCTCTCACCATTCATCCCGGTAGTACCAAGATGTATCAGAACCTACGCCAGAGGTTCTGGTGGACTAGGATGAAGAGAGAAATTGCTCAGTATATTGCTAATTGCGACGTCTGTCGTCGCGTAAAAGCAGAGCATCAACGGCCTGCTGGCACCCTTCAACCCTAACTATTCCTGAATGGAAATGGGATAAAATTGGTATGGATTTCATTACCGGTTTTCCCAGGACCAAGAGAGGGAATAATGCTATATTCGTCGTTGTCAATCGTCTTTCCAAAGTGGCCCATTTCTTACCTGTCCGTGAGAGTATAACCGCTAGTCAGCTGGCAGACTTATACATCTCCCGAATAGTGTCTCTCCATGGTGTTCCTTTGGAAATCAACTCGGATCGAGGAAGTCTTTTCACCTCTCGATTTTGGGAAAGCTTCCAAAATGCTATGGGAACCCGCCTTTCCTTTAGCACCGCTTTTCACCCTCAATCGAGTGGTCAGGTAGAACGCGTCAACCAGATCCTAGAAGACATGCTTCGAGCCTCTGTTATCTCATTCGGAATGGAATGGGAGAAATGCCTTCCATTTGCCGAATTTGCTTACAACAACAGCTATCAATCTAGCTTGGGTAAAGCCCCTTTTGAAGTTCTCTTTGGACGACGGTGTCGAACACCCCTTAACTGGTCAGAAACCGGGGAAAGACAATTCTTTGGCCCGGATATGATTCAGGAAGCAGAAGAGCAAGTTCGCATCATTCGTGAAAAGTTGAAAACAGCCCAATCTCGTCAGAAGAGTCAATATGACCGAAAACATAAGGCTATGACTTTCGAGGTTGACGAGAAAGCTTACCTTCGGGTTACCCCTCTGAAGGGAACCCATCGTTTCGGTATCAAAGGCAAATTGGCTCCTCGTTACATTGGACCTTTTCGCATTCTCGCTAAACAAGGAGAAGTTGCCTACCAGTTGGAACTACCTCCGCATCTCTCCAGAGTCCACGATGTCTTCCACGTTTCTCAACTCAGGCGTTGCTTCTCGGATCCTATCCGTGGAGTGGACCACGCAACGCTTGATCTCCAAGATAATCTCACATATCGAGAGTACCCCATTCGTATCCTCGACCAGGCCGAGCGTACCACTCGACATCATAATATCAAGTTTCTCAAAGTTCAATGGTCGCACCATTCTGAGGATGAAGCAACTTGGGAAAAGGAGGATCGTCTTCGACTCGAGTATCCCGCCTTCTTCCCGGAGGAACCCAAATCTCGGGACGAGATTCTTTTGAGTGGGGGTGAGTTGTCACACCCTAGCTAGTTCATGCATTAGAGTGTTGCATCATGTTTATTCTTTCATCAGAAACCTGAAATGGGGATGACAGAACCCCCAGTCCCCTCTGAAACCAATTAGGGTTTACTAAAAACTTTTTCAATGAACCTGAAATGCCCTTCTAAAATGCCCATCATTTTTGTCCTGGTTCAGAACCTCTGCCAAAAGTGATGCACATTTTCCTAGGCCATCTTAGGGTCTTTGAATTAATTCATAAATATTTGAATTTGGGCATTTAAAATTATATAAAATATTTAAATGCTCAAATATCTCCAAACTAAAATGTTTCATGTTGGAAATAATCCAACTATGGACCAGGAGTAGTTTGGTGATTTTAGGAGTTGCCTAAGTATTTTTAATAAATCAACAAAGTTGCAGAAGTATTAAAAAATACAGAAAACAGAAGAAATGGAAAAACTTACCTGACGCCAGCGCCTGGCCCACCTGCCGGCCCAGCCCAGCGTCGCTCCAGCGAGCTGCTTGCCGGCCAGGCAGGCAGGCAGGTGCCCGACGGCGACCGCAGCGCGCGCCACGCACCTGCTCGCCGCCTCGCCGCTCCCCTCGCCCGGTGACATCGTGGATCGGCCTCCCTCTCTCCCCCGAACCCCCCAGACACCCCCTCTCCTCTCCAGCTCCTCCCCCTCGTGCTCCCCCGCCATGACCGACGCCACCACCGCCGTGCCTACGTCGTAGCCGTGCTCCCCGCCGCCCGTGCATCCTCTCATCGTGTCCAGGAGCTCCGCCGCTGTCCACTTCATCGAGCAAGCCGAGCCCTGAGCGCTCGCAACGCCCGAGTCCACCGCAACAACCTCGCCCGAACTGCCGTCGCCAGAGATCCCCTTCAACGCCGTCGTCGCTTCGGTCCGTCCCCGGCCGCACCAAGGGCTTCGTCGCACTCACTGTGAGCTTAGCCATCTTCCCCTCCCTTCCGTTCTTGCTCCCGAGCCGTGTAGCGACCTCCCGGAGCTCAACCGCACCCACCCCATGGAGCTCGTCACCGACGTGCTCCCGGTCACCCTCCGGCCACTCCACAGTGTCCATCATGCTCACCGCGTCACGTAGCACCTAGCTAGCTACTCCCCGCGCCTCACCGACCCCTCTAGCGCCAAGTTCGTCTTCGGCCGAACCCCGGTGGCCGCCAAAGTCGTCGCCGGCGCCAACTCCGGCCACCCCGACCCCAACGGACTCCACCAAGAGCTGCGGCTCGTCCTCAGCTCTACTCCGGTGGTCTCCGCGACCCATTTGGTGGCCGAAACGGCAAAAACCACTTCCGCCGCCGCGTCGGGCTCGCCGGCGGCTAAACGCCGGTGCAGCCGACCCGGGTTTGACCATGGGTGGGCCCTGGTTGACTCCCCTGAGTCTATGACAGGTGGGGCCCAGCCCTGTTAATTAAACAGGTTTAGTTTTAATTAAACTTTAATTAATCTGATCACACTGACACGCGGGACCCACTGTCAGGTTTGACCCGGACGTGTCCCGTTGACCTGCTGACGTCACACTGATGTCAGGCTGACGCAATAATTGATTTTCTGGAATTAATCTAATATAGGAAATTCCAGAATATAGTTTAAACTTCAAAAATTCATAACTTTTATTCTGTAATTCCAAATCAGACAAATTATATATGAAAAATGATCAGAAAAATCCAATTTATCCATCTGTACTATTTTCATGCATGATTAAACAAGTTAACCTGATGTTTAATGCAGAACAAGGAAAAACACTTTAAAGGGCCATGTTTGAGTTTGAAATTTGAATCTTTGATTCAAATTGGTTCAAACCCTTCTGGTCTTAGTTGCATTAGCCCAATACACTCATATTGCCATGTTTCATGCATGCATCATATTGTTGCACATTGTTTGGTGATGGTTGTGTATCGGTGTTCTTGCGGCAGGTTCTGCCTCCGAGGAGTACCGTGATTACCCTAACGAAGAACCGTATCAGTGCATCGAACCATCAGGCAAGCAACCAACCATTTGATCATATCGATACAATCCCATGATCTCGCTCCTGCTCTCTTTTACTGCATTAAGACAACGCGTTTCAAACTGTTGTGTGCTACGGTAGTTGAACCCTTTTCCTCTGCATGACCTGTCATTGCCACAGTAACTAGATGAAACCCACTAGCATGTGTAGGAGTTGATTGAGCCATATGTATGTGTTGTTCCTACCTTGCTATGCCTGCTATGCTTAGAGTCATGTCAGGTCTGGTT
This sequence comes from Triticum aestivum, assembly GCF_018294505.1. NCBI lineage: Eukaryota > Viridiplantae > Streptophyta > Magnoliopsida > Poales > Poaceae > Triticum > Triticum aestivum. The sequence continues at coordinate 624,301,925 of NC_057801.1, forward strand.
CATATGGGTGATGGGCTAGAGTGAAATGATTATGTCGGTAATGAGAGTGGTGTGGTGAACACGATTTGGTAAAGGTATCGATGAGAGGCCATGTAGGAGTACATGGTGGGTTGTTTCATTGAAGCCGACCTTAAGCACTGAGATCTGTATGTGTGATTTAAGATACAGCTACTACCATGCATTGGGCCCTGAAATATGACCCCGCTCGACTTCTTATTCACCCTAGCTCTCTGTCCAGGAGTTGCAAGTAGTTTCTGGTGTTTGTAGCCTACTGGAGGCCCTGGACAGCGCTGACCGTAGGGGTGGGCTGTGATGCGGTAGGTACGTGGCCGGGTGTACAGAATACCCGTTAGGTATCTCGGGAACCCTGTTCACATCGTTCGGGGCCGTATGGGAAACCTCGGCCGGACTCCCTGCGGATGGAACCTGGATAGGCGATAAACCTGGACTAGAGGCTTAGGTGTTTAGGTAGGTCGTGGTCTACACCCACGTCGGCTTTCGCTTGAAGTCTGCCGAGCACATATCGTGTGCAGACGCTAAGTGGTGGAAACATGTATGAAGAAGTACACCCCTGCAGGGTTATCATGATCTATTCGAATAGCCGCGTCCGCGGTAAAGGACTACTTGGTTGCCTATACAGTTCATAGACAAGTAAACGGAAACTACTAAAAGCCTCAAGATAAGTGTGAGTGCCGAGGATGGCTCTTCCGTAGGAAGGCGGAGGTGAATCCTCGGTAGTGTATTGAAGTGGTGAGTAGTGGACTCGTGTACGCAAAACCATTTCAAGTTGGAGTCTCGTAGGATAGCCTAGCCAAGAGTCAAAGCTGGCTTGCTGCAATAACTCCACCAACCCTTCTTGACAATGTGCATGTATGTAGGATCTGATGTAAGTCTTGCTGAGTACCCTTGTACTCATGTTGCTATAATTTACATTTTTACAGAAGACGCTGCAACCCCTTCTGATGGGTTCTTCGTAGACGTTGACATCAATGAGTAGGCTAAGGCCCAGGTGGTGATCCTGAGCTTGTGAAGGACCACGTAGTATAGCTAGGCTTTCCAAGCCTCTTTTATTTTACTAGTTGTCTGTACTCAGACAAGTTACTTCCGCTGCTGGTTTGTATGACTGTATGACTTGAATGCTGGGTCGTGTGACCCGTACCTGTGTGTATGATTATGTATGGCTCCCTGAGCCTTAAATAAAGTACTTGTGTCGTAGAGTCATGTTGTGATGCCATGTTGTATTTGCACATATCGAGCATACTATGTGTATGTTATTGAAATGCTTGGTATGTGTGGGATCTGACTATCTAGTTGTTTATCTTTAGTAGCCTCTCTTACCGGGAAATGTCTCCTAGTGTTACCACTGAGCCATGGTAGCTTGCTACTGCTCTGGAACACTTAGGCTGGCCGGCATGTGTCCTTCTTCGTTCCGGTGTTTGTCCCTTCGGGGAAATGTCACGCATTGAGTACCGGAGTCCTGTTAGCCCGCTACAGCCCGGTTTACCGGAGTCCTGCTAGCCCAGTGCTACAGCCCGGACCCACTTGCTGATGACCGACACGTTCGAAGCTGGGTCATGGATGCCTGTCCCTGTAAGTCTGTGCCACTTTGGGTTTACGACTAGTCATGTCAGCCCGGGCTCCTTATCATATGGATGCTAGCGACACTATCATATACGTGAGCCAAAAGGCGCAAACGGTCCCGGGCAAAGGTAAGGCGACACCCGTGGGATACCGTGCGTGAGGCCGCAAAGTGATATGAGGTGTTACAGGCAAGATCGATGTGACATCGAGTCGGGGTCCTGACACGCCTTCTGTCCAATGAGTGGATGGCATCTGTCCCAACGATGAGTGGACACGTGTTTCCTCCAGCCAATGATGATTTTACATGTGGAAAATCCCCATTGGTCGGGGCTGTTAATGGGTTATCGGATCCAAAACCCGACCCGATAGCTTAACGGCGTTCCGTTACGGTGGATGCCACGTGTCGGTCACCCTTGACGAAAGCACTTCTGTGACGCGCGATTTATCGTCATGGAAATGGACACTTCCGTGATGATAATTTTGGTAATGTCATGGAACACTTCTATGACAGCACAGGTATGACTATCTTGATTCTGTCATAAAATCGTCATGGATGTACATGCATGACAAAAAACGCGACCTACTGTGACAAACATGTATCATCACAGAAGTGTATTTTTTGTAGTGTGTAACCAGGGAAATTCGAACCAAAATTTTTGACGTTCAAACTCATCACACATGGGTTAAGCTATCTGAATCGTTTGTGATGTTCACATATCGTACACAGTTCTGAATAAGGGACCATGTCTGATGACACTTTGTGCACCAGTTATTTCGGTGAAGCGATTCCAAATTTTTGGCTTCCGCGGAAATATCTACCACCCCGCCCCCTCCCCCTTACCAAAAGCCACATTTCCCTTGTTTCCGCCTTCCTTTCAAAGTTGAAACCTTCACTCCTTGATTGCAGCGCCGCCTCCTCACCGGTGACCCTCCTTCACGCTGCTCGGCCTTGTCTATCCAGGCAGGTAATCCACACCCGACCCACATCCTCCTCCTCCTCCTTCCACATCCCACATGCCCCGACCGCCGGTGCGACACCTTCCACCCAAATCACCGACCCCTCCACCAAATAAGCGCCGCCCTAAGCCATGGTGCGCGCAGTATAGCCAGGATCTAAAGGAGCATTTGGCAGCGGAGAAGCAAATCGCTGCCGCACGCGCTGATGAGGTCACGATGGCTGCCATTCGTGCCGACCCCCAGATCTTGGAGGAGCACCTCACCGTCGAGGCCACCGTCGAGGCCTCGCGCGCTGACGATGCAGCACAGTTGGCTGTTTGGTTCAATTCTGCAATGCAATGTTCAATTGTTGTGGGTGCATTCTGTTATTGTATACCATGTGAGAAATAATGGTTGTACTAAATACATGAGAAACAAATACAATTTCTATATTTCCAAGTTGTTAAGCATGCTTGGTTTGGTTAACTGTCTGATCTTCTATTAGGAGTATGTTATATTGTGCAATGTGGTGCTCAGTTAACGTTTGGTTCATTTGTTGTGGTGTTTAGTTAACTGTTTGGTTCAATTCTGCAATGCGATGTTCAATTGTTGTGGGTGCATTCTGTTATTGTATACCATGTTAGGAATAAATTGAATTTGGTTGTACTAAATACATGAGAAACAAATACAATCGCTATATTTCCAAGTTGGTAAGCATGATTGGTTTGGTTTACTGTCTGATCTTCTATTAGGAGTATGTTATATTGTGCAATATGGTGCTCAGTTAATATTTGGTTCATTTGTTGTGGTGTTTAGTTAACTGCTTGGTTCAGTTCTGCAATGCGATGTCCAATTGTCGTGGTTAGAATTTTTTATTGTTGTGCATGTGAGGAATAAATCGAATTTGGCTGCACTTAATACATGAGAAACATATACAAGTGCTATATTTCTTAGTTCTTAATCATGCTTGGTTTGGATAAATGGGTTTTCCATGTGGCTTGAATTAATCTGATGAATTTGCAATATGCTTATTTTCATCAACATATTTTACTGATAGCATGCGAACCCTCACTTAACCTGATGACTAACTACCTTATATGTGTTGTAGGGAAACAATGGGAAGCACTGAGGTTTACAATTGAGGTTTGCACATGCATGGTCCTTTGTCTAACAGCACATTATTGTGCAATTGCAGGAACTGTTCTAATATTTAGGTTTTTAACAATTTGTTCTTACACATGTAGGTCCTGCTGTCAGAGGTTTTGACCCACTGTTTGACCCCTTTTGCATATGGGGAAATGAGTTGTCCATGAATATCAGTCAAGTCCAGAAACTTAGAAAGATTGTTAGGATAAAGAAATTAGCGACAAAAAACAACAAGATCTTTGTCTGCACAATGAAGAAGACATCAGTTCACTACAGGATGGTACTAACTATTATACCTTGCCTTTTTTATTCCTTTGCCTCATTTCTAATATAGAGAAGGTATTTATGCACATCCTTGTTTTCTGGCATTTCCAAAGCAGTTCACTGATGATTACCTCTCAAACCACCTGTATGGTCAGGAGGCGAGGAAGGTATTCATACAACACCCACGGTTCAATATTGAAGTGTTCCTGAAGAGGACGAATGATGGACGGTCAATCATCCAGGGCACTGACCTAAAGTTGCAAAGACCTTCAACATCAATGAAGGCTCAATATTCGCCTTCTGCTTCAGCAGTTCTCCAGATGAGATACATCTGTCTATGTATCGTCTATGATGCTAATTTCGAAAGGTTATAGATGTTGCATGTGAAACTTGGTGCTGGTGCAGTTATGTAATGGGGTAGTTGAGTGCTGAAGCTATATGATGTTGTACTCTGATGTATTTCAATTATGAAAATGAAATATATTGTGTGCTTAGTATGAAATGTCAATTAGATTAATAAATGGATTAATAATAATAGGATAATTAGCCTGCTAATTGGGTTTTTCTATTGCAAACGGTTATTGAGAAAATACCGTGCGTGATGCATTCAATAACGCACACAGTTTCTAAGAATAAACCGTGTTAGATTAATGAACAATTACACACGACATCCTCTTGAAAACTGCTTGCGTTAGGCCACCTGGCGCAAACGTTTACCACATAAAAATTGTGTGTGATGGACAGCCTTTGCAATACAGTTTCTTCTACGCACCATGTGTGATGCATTCAATAACGCAAATGATAAAATTGTTAATACCGTGTGTAATGGAAACGCTATCACAAACGATTTAATGGGGAAAATTGTGTGTGATGTACCTGCGAATAGAAACATTTTCCTTGGAGCAACTGTGTGGGATGTATATACGAATGGAAACGTTTAGCAGAGACTGACTGTGTGGGATGTACTTACGACCGGAAATGATTTCGCCTGTATAATTGTATTTTTTTAGCACTATTGTATGTATAACCGTATTTGGTCGCTCGCCGATCGCACACGACCTCATTTTGCCGAGCGTGTGTGCCAGGAGGGCATATCCCCGATGATTTCTGGGTTGTGTGGGAAGGACCCCCCTATCGCCCACACTCACTAGGCGACGGTTCCAAATGCCGTCGTGGAAAGGGGTTAAAAACCGTTTGTATAGGACCTTGTTGTACTAGTGCTAGCTCCAATTCATAAATATAATGTAGGCATGTATTCCGTAAATAGTCATACATGCTTATGGAAAGAACTTGCATGACATCTTTTGTCCTACCCTCCCTTGGCAGCAAGGTCCAATTGGAAACTAAGGAATATTAAGGCCTCCTTTTAATAGAGAACTGGAACAAAGCATTAACACAAGGTGAATACATGAACTCCTCAAACTACGGTCATCACCGGAAGTGGTCCCGACTAATGTCACTCCGGGGTTGCCGGATCATAACACGTAGTAGATGACTATAACTTGCAAGATCAGATCTAGAACATGGATATAATTGTGATAACATAAACGGTTCAGATCTGAAATCATGGCACCCGGGGCCAAAGTGAGAAGCATTAAGCATGACAAAGTCATAGCAACATCAAACTCAGAACATAGTGGATACTAGGGATCAGGCCCTAACAAAACTAACTAGATTACATGATGAATCTCATCCAACTCCTCACCAACCAGCGAGCCTACGAAGGAATTACTCACTCCAGGTGGGAAGCATCATGGAATTGGCGACGGAGAAGGGTTGGTGATGACAAAGATCAAAGACCCCCCTCTCCGGAGCCCCAAACGGACTCCAGATCTTGCCTCCTGATGAAGAACGGGAGGTGATGGCAGCTCCGTCTCGTAGGTTTCAGGGTCTGCGGGGCCACCAGGTGGGGACAACCCACCTGGGCGCGCTTGGAGGGGGGGCATGCCCTGGTGGGTTGTGCCCACCCAGGTGCCCCCCTCCAGTGGTTCTTGACTCCAGAAATTCTCATATATTGCATAAAATTCCTTGCAAAGTTTTGTTCCATTCCAAAAACTTTTATTTCTGCACAAAAACAACACCATGGTAGTTCTGCTGGAAACAACGTCAACCCGGGGTTAGTTTCATTCAAATCATGCAAATTAGAGTCCATAACAAGAGAAAAAGTAGATACGTTGGAGACGTATCATGCCTTTATAGCCCACTTTTGTACTACTACCTCGTATTTAGCGTCAAATTTTGACCATAGATTTACCTAAAAAAATGCCAATGCATGTCACCAAAAATTATACCATTTAAAATTATGTTCAAATACGAATCCAACGATATAATTTGTAGTAACATGCATTAACATTTTGTCAGTTAAATATATGGTCAAATTTTGATACTATAAAATACGAAGAGTAAACTAGGACGAAGGTAGTACTTGCTCTTAGGATAACCATAGAGTTATTAGTATAAGTTATTGGCACTATGAGTAGCCTAGGCTACTAGTACAACAAAAAAATGATGCAGGTAATCACATGAGAAAAAAATACTACTAAAAATATTTCTTCCGGTGCAGTGCGTAGTTGCGGTTTTGAACACTACACTTGCCGTCGTAATTTGGGAAAATTACGAAAAAAGTTGAGCTACGTTGTGATTACCGTTTACTAATAGGAAAGAAGTTTCACCTTGATGAGTAGCTTCTCCGTGCAGGGAAAGCATCTAAGAAATCCAACAACTTGATCCAGATTGGGGCGGATAGATTTTATTGCCAAGATCTTCAGTGTGCGCACAGACTGCGTGAAACTTGTGGGAATCATTTTCTGGATGACACTTGTAAATACATTAAGAGGAAATTTAAAAATATGAATTTCAAAAAGACGGGGAAGAAGATGAGTGTTGTACCTGAACGATTATGGATCTACTAAAGAGTTCGGAGAATTTGGTAGACGAGTACACCAACACTGTCAATTTCAGCACGTCAATAACCCTGATTTTTGTTGGACCTTTTAGATCAGATACAAGTAATCTTTCAAGGAAAGGCAGATTCTCAATGACCATAACGTGGAACAGCTCAAGTGATCTCTTCCCAATTGATGACTTGTTGTGTGACCAGCAAGACACATAAATCCATCAGAGATTCGTCGAGATGAAGTGGAGGTTAATGAACCCATGGATCTGACATGCGCGGCCCACCACGAAGAGCCCTGCCTCGATGCACCACAAGTCCAAAACGCAGGCTTTCTTGGGAGCTTAAAGTCTTATATGTGGGAAATGGCCTTCTCAGCCTGAGCTCAAATGAGCTCGAGTTAACTGTAAAATCAAAAAATATTAAGAACAGTTCAATCAAATCTATTTTTTTACAAACACTGACAAAAGTTCTAAAATCTTGCAAAATTTCATCATGAAATCGTATTTGTGGAAGTCGTGGCAAAGAAAAAATAGTGCTCCAAAATGCTTTTGGAAGTAACATTTTTAGAGTTTTTTTTTTTGCAACGCCTTCCACAAATGTGATTTCATGACGAAATTTTGCAAGATCATAGACCTTTTGTCAATGTTTGTCAAAAAAATAGTGTTTAAAAAAAATGATTTTACTGTTCACTCAAGCTCATTTGAGCTTGGGCTCACAAACTCCACGTCCCTTATAGGTGATGTATTTCAAGTTACTGAAAAAAGGTGATATATTTCAAGGAACTCCCTTGTAAAGTTAGATATGTCAGATGACTTTTACAGCAAGCACCTCAACTATTTCTTTTCCATCCCTCCTGTCCTTCAGCCTTCCAAATCTGCATAGCGATAATGCCTCCTCCCATGAAATCCATGCATAAGTGCACTACCGGACATCACTAATTATGCAAGAAAGCTGGTCATGTTAGTTACTAAGAACTATGTCTATCCATCACAACTATTTGAGCACACATCAACAATGACAAAGCATCATCACAAATATTTTAGGACAATGACAAAATTAAGCCACCCCCTTCAATCACAACAAACATGCCATTCTAGACAATCCCTACCAGAACACAGCACACGAGACGTACTACATATCAACTGGTACATAACAGGAGGGTCATTTTGTGGTACAAGACTGGCAAAACCGAGTATCATGGACAAAAAATGATCACAGCTCAATATCCATCTGGATGGTACATGACAGAAAAAAGCCTTCGCCTCCAAGCCCAGTGCTTCTTGCTCATCAAGCTTTCATGTGCTGGGAGAGATCCCAACCTGGGACTATGTAAGCTTGTCAGTTTCTGCCTACCTAGGTTAGGTAAATGAAATTTCATGTAGAACACATGGTATAACACTGAACTTTATTTCGAAGGAAAATACAGCAAACTGTATTACTAAAAGCCGACTACACACTTGCAAGCAAAAGAAAATTTGAATAACAAAGAGGTCAGGTGTTAACAATAATCTACCCTTTAAAGCTACTTGCAGAGAACGAACCTAAGGAATGGATGCAACGGTAACTGGATATTCATCAATTTTCTGGAATCTGTTACTCACATACTCCCTCCGATCCAAATTAATTGACGCTTGTTTAGTATAAAGTTAGTACAACTTTGTACTAAACCAGCGTCAATTAATATGAATGGAGGGAGTATTAAACTTCAAGCATTTTATGCAGCAGCAACCGGATATTATTCAAATTTCTGGAATCTGGTACTCACATGCCAGTACATATATGAGCTAGAGCCAAATAAACTTATATGGCAGTCCATGAGTAATTTAGATTATACAAATACACATGATTGTACTAACAGATCTAGTCAGTATGGATAGTTTCACTAAACTCAACATCAACAGTTCGAAAACAACCAAATTGGGCAAGAGTGCTATATAAATTCAGTGCATTTCTTAGTAACCATACGATGCAAATGGCACGGAGGTGATACTACTGCAGCCTTAACAAGCTTTTCGCGGCCCTACTACTTTGACCTATTTGTTACCAGAAATTAGAGGCGGTCCAGACCAGAGTGTCGAATCAGACCACATACAATGTTAGAAACAAAATGTGGCACCATCTTCTGGATAACTTTTGGAGAATACTTAAGATCCTCTTACTTTGGCCACTCATTTTCTTCATACCTCGATTTCACTAAAATTTAATGAGTTGCATACAAAATTAGCTGTCTGTAAAGCTTGAGTTCAGTGCAAGTTAAAGATGGAAGCTAAACTGATATCTAACATTTGTATAACAAATGTCTCCAAGAAATCCAAGCGTGTGACATGCAAACATTGCAACTTAAAAATAAAGAATTTACCTTATGAATTGTATAATAAACCAGTAAAAACCGAAGTAGTTTAGATAGTCATTCTGCTACATAGTCATGCAATGAAGGATTGAGAAGCTGCACTATCTATGAGGTACAAAAAAACACAAACTTTATATTGGATTGAAAAGGTAAGAAATGGATGGAACTAGGTACCATCAGCACTAAGCAGAACAACATTCATCAAAAGACTTCACCTGGATCCCTAGTTTTAAAGAGCCCACATTCATTTGAGTGTCCAATTAGAATTGGGTCACCCAACTTCGACTAGGTCAACAATTTCTCAAAGTTCTCATTCAATTCTTTTGTTTCAGCATGTTCCCTAATTTTAAAGCTTTTTCATTCAATTAAGGTATTCAATTTTGAATTTGGTTTACGGTTCTGACCGGGCCATATTTTGTGCCACTGGATTCTATACTAGTCGTTCCCATATTTTGTGCTTTACGCTCTTAAACCTGTGCCAACCATCCACAGTGGCACTAGTATAACAGATTCTATGGTAGTCGCTCCCATATTTTGTGCCATACAAACATACCATATATCATCCAACAGATGGAAGCACAGCTCTGTTCTTTTGATGATGATTGCAAGTTGTATGATCAAGTGGTTCAAAAATTATATGAAATATTCATATTCAGTCATTGAAATTTAAAAAAAGAACTAAAAGGTTGTTGTCTAACATGTAAACTAAAATTTACCAAAATAGTAGTACCAAACCCCAAACATTATTTTGATTCCATGCAAGCATTGATATCGTATATAGCAAAAAAAACGTATTTAATGTACCGAATAAACTAAATGCAGAGTTAATCTGGTAATCTCGTGAAATAAGCACACAGACTAAAATTTGAGCACAATGCAAAATCTAAATGAATCAACTGCAAAATTAAGCACATGCACACAGACTAAGATTTGAATACAACCCTACACATAAATTCTTTTGAAGATGGTCAGCTTTGATAAACAAATCAAAGCTCCATTACAAGTAGGATGGACATGATCACAGCAGTTTGAAGACGTATCCACCAACGATGTAGCTCACGGACTTGTGCTTGATTATCATTAGCCTTCCCGTGCTGGCATCGTTGACAAACTCCATGCCAGCTAACACCACAATGCTCTCAGCTTTCCTGTCCTTGTTGCCCTTGCTTGTCCGGAAGACCCTGGCTGTGCAAAGCTTGCCAGAGCCAAGCGGCAGGAGACTAGCCGCCATCGGTGTCCACGCCTCTGACAGATGCGGTTCTTCCCACACTTGCTGAAAGGGAAATTCATGAAGCAGTGGCGCCGGTGGCTCCTGCACCAGGTTGGCTACACAGAGGTGCTCATCTTTTCGAGAAAAGCCGAACCAGAGGCCATGCTCTGCGATATACTGGGCAGGGCCACTAAATGGCAGGATCCAGTCACCTAGCTTGCTCCACTTGCCGCTACTAGTGCTGAAGGAGTGCGTACCCGCGCCCACGGTGGATATCCAGATGTCCGAGTCACCGACCGCTGCATAGGCGCTGAACTCAAAGGGGTCCACCTCACCCAACCCCAACCCGTACTTGTGAGTTGGGTTCTTGATGATTTCCAGGAAATTAATGGGGAGCGGGTGGAGACGACGCCAGCACCAGTCTTTCAAGCTGAGAGCTTGAAAATGGTACCCCTGACATGGCAGGCCGGACTGGCGCGCCATGACATAGAAAACATTGCCAACGGTGAGAGAAATGGAGCGGCACCTGGGGTCTATGATCGGGTTGATGACGCGGACGGCCCCAACGGCGCTATCATAGAGAAGGGTGCGGCTCTCATAGTCGAAGGCAATGATGTCGTCGTTGAGGGCCATGAAATCCATCCACCCGTTTTGGCTCGGCGGATAGGGCTGGTAGAAGGATATGGTGGCGGGAGGGAGCCGAGCCGGAGCCAGACCCGATGCCGAAGCCTTCTTGGTTATTGCTGCTGGATGTGCTGGCGGTAGTCCGGCAGGACAGAATAAGCTTGCCAGATCGATGCGGTGCAGATTAACGGCTGGGCAGCGGCCGTTCAATTTGTTGACTAGAAGATTCAGAAAACGGCGATTCATTGTTGCTCGATCTCTAATAGAGAAGGGAAGAATCTGACTTTCCTCTGTAGTTTGATATCCTGGTAATCAAAAGAAAGAACATGAACCAGTTAACTGTTGATATCCAACCTCTTCTCGTAAGATCCGGTCAACATCCAGATATGTATAGAGAAATAGTATCGGAGATCTGGGCGTACCTCACCGGAGCATAGGGGTTCAACTGAACCGCACGAGTTCTGAAAGCTGTTACTGGTACTTGACAACACAGCAAACAAATCATTCGAAAACGAACCTTCACGGATTGGTTCCCACGGATTGGATCAGCCAGAGAGGAAGGAGAAGGATACAGGTGCGCGAGGAGAGAGATCAAGAAGGCCCCATTATATAGGGGCGGCGCAAGGAGTAACCCTCTAATTCTCCCCTCGACCGCTGCGTGACCAGGCCTGATGGGCCGAGCCGGCAATTTATTCATTGTCTTCTTTTTCCTTCTGTGCATCCAATAAGACTTCCTTGCTCAAAAAAAAAATCTAATAAGACTTCCTCTCAAAAAAAATCTATAATGAGACTTAAATAGTTCATCCCCACTATCACCCAAAAAAAAATCTCACTATCTTATTTCTCTTGACATGCTGCATATCTACCCCAACGTTGTGCCACATCAACATTTTTTTCTATTAACACACCGAAGCTCAACATTTTGTGGTTGAAAGAAAAAGAACAATTTGCACCGACCGACTGCCTTCTCCCCATCTCTACCTAATAATAAAGGGCTATCGCTTCTGCCCGTACGTCGTCACTAGTATTTTATTAATTTATTTTAATCAAAACATGCAATCCTAACGAGAAAAACAGTTTGTTTCATCGTACGTCTTCTCGCCTCTCTAGCGTCACGGTTGTCCTTATGGGCCTGGGCCACATCCACGCTAGTGATGCTTCAGCCAAATCAATCAGCTATCTCTCTCTCAGCCCATCTCCACTTATATCATTGTCTGATTTTGTCGCCCCATCGGCACGCACACCAACTCTTCTTTCCCACCGTGTGCAATAACGAACGTATAAGGGTCCACCACGCACGAAACGCTAAGGGCGACTAGGAGGCGATTGCCTGGCGATCTCCGCTCAGCGCTAGGGTTAGGGTTTTGAAGGCGTGGGTGGTGAGGATACGGTCGTGTTTGGGGCGGCGACGGCGCTCCCCTCGACGCGGATCGGTGCAAGATGTCTTCTCTACACGGCGATGCCATGAGAGAGAAGGCGAAGGAGAAAGTCTCGGCGGCTCCGACGACAACGGCGAACCCGGAGGCGACAGCGACCCCGTGGAAAGCTACAAACGGGCGTTCTTCTGAATCCCCGATCACGTGCAAAACGCCGGATCCGGCCGCAAGCCTCTCAGCGAAACTGGGTGGTATGGTTCTGCTAGACAAGGAGGCGGAGGGTTTCGTCTACGAGGAACCAGATCAGATCTTGCCCAAGAGTTTAAAGTGGTCGGCGGTGGGGAAAGCCTTCTCCCCGCGACCCCTAAACAGGACGGTGCTAGAGAAAACGATGCATAGGGCATGGGGACTCCACCATGAAGCACGGTTCCGAGACATGGGCGACAACGTCTTTGCTGTCCACTTTGGAAGTGAGGGGGATTGGAAGCATGCTATGAACAGTGGACCTTGGCAATATGATTTCAATGTGCTGGTACTGAAGGAATATGAGAGCAATGTTAGGCCATCGGAGATGGTTTTTGACAAAACAGATGTGTGGGTTAGGGTCTCGGATCTCCCACCAGGTAAAAGAACGGAGAAGTTTGGCAAAGCATTGGGTAACTGGCTTGGCGAAGTTGTGAAGGTGGATGTTGACAAGGATGGCATGGCTCGAGGAAATCAGCTGCGGGTGAGGGCTAGGATCCCGCTGGTTGAGCCCTTGGTACGTGGTTTTGTCCTCAAAACCTCGCAAGAAGATAAGGTGGGCACCTGGTTTGATTTTCACTATGAAAAAATTCCGCACTTCTGCTTTGAGTGTGGAAGATTGGTGCACGTGAATGGTCGATGTGAACCCCCGGTCAACAAGGCAGAGCAATGGGGGGGATGGCTGAGAGCTTCACCAGGCAGGAGCACTGGCTCCAAGAATGAGACCAAGGGGGGAAAGAACAACCCTAATACGAGCAGCAGTTACATGAGTTCACAATCGGATGGGAACAATAGAGAGCAGGACAACCATGCTCTCGGGCGGGATGCCCCTGTTAAGCGCAATCTGAATGCTGATTTCGACCGCCCGATGAATGCACGCACTGGCGGGCAGAACCGTGGCGAGAGAGGGGTCGTTGACTCGCCTAAGAAAGAAAGGGCAGGAAGAGAGTGGCCAAATGAGCGCGACCTCAGGCATGAGTTGGAAAGGAAGAGAGAGAGATTTGAGGGAGGATCTCAAGGAGCAGCAAAGGCAGAGATGGATCGATCGTGAACAGTTTGACGGGAGAGGCCAATGGGAGAGGGGGGCGTCTAGTAGAAATGGAGTTGACAACCATGGATACCGTCCACACTATCCTACAGAGAGGAGAAGAGGGCACTATGTCAGAAAATACAGGAATGAACTTGAGGGGAGAAGGAGGAAGGATGATAGCCCCCAGAACTCCCCAAACTCAAGGAAGAGGAGGCTGAGGCAGATGTGGGTGCCCAAAGGTGATGGGGAGAAGCAAGATGGTGAAGAATCTTTTATCAGAGATACTAGACAGAAGACCTCATCAGTGTTCGAACGCATCGAGGAGAATGTAGATTTATTGACGGACCCTGCCAGGGAGCAGGGCCGCCAGGAGCAATGATCATCTTGGCCTGGAACTGCCGAGGATTGGGGTTGGACTCGGCAGTTGGCAAACTTCGGGACCTGGTTAGGTCATACAACCCAGCGGTGTTTTTTTTGTCTGAAACAAAGAAGAGATCGGGAGCTATGGATAGACTAAAATGGAGTTTGGGTTTCAATAAGGGTGTTGCGGTGGATTGTAGGGGCAAGAGTGGAGGACTAGCGCTGTGGTGGAGGGACTATGTGGAAGTAACTGTGCGACCGTGGTGTCAGTATTACATTGATGCGACGATAGTGCCTGATGGTGTTTCCTTTAGGTTCGCTGGAATCTATGGGGAGCCATGCGTCGAGAAGAGAACAAAAACTTGGGAGATTTTGCGATATCTTCGAGGTCAAGACAATCTCCCTTGGTTGTGCGCAGGAGACTTCAACGAAGCACTTAGGCAGGATGAACAACACGGAGGCAACCCTCGGTCACGGAAACAAATGGAGCTATTTGATGATTGCCTGTCTGACTGCGGGCTGGCGGATCTCGGTTTCTCCGGGTACCCGTTTACATGGGATAACAAAAGGGATCATGGGGACAATATTCAGGTACGGCTAGACCGAGCAACGTGTAATGGCGAGTTCGCGCACCTTTTTCCTGCAACTGAGGTGCAACATGTGATGACGGAGGAATCAGATCATCAGGCGCTGGTTATCAAGGCCTTAACCTCGGTGGGACAACCCAATGCGCGTGGACAGAGGCCGTTCAGCTATGAGGCTGCGTGGGCGAGGCACAAGGAGTACGAAGCCATGGTTGCTGCTACATGGGGAGATGCTCATGCAACCAATCAGAAAGAGGGTCGGCTAGAAGCAACTTTTAATATTCTGGAGAATGCGACAAGGGCCATGCAAAGGTGGAGTCGAAGGGTTTTTGGTTCTATTAAGAGGCAAATAGCCCATCTAAAAGGCCAGCTTGTGGATGCAAAGGAGAGAGCGGCCCGCACCGGGTATATGCAGGAGATTAGGGATATTGAAGATTAGCTCCATGAGCTCTATGAGAGGGAAGAGGTGTATTACAAGCAGCGTTCGAGGGTTGATTGGCTCTCGGAGGGAGACCAAAATACAAAATATTTTCAAAACCGTGCGTCACACCGCAAGAGGAAAAATACGATCAAGACCCTCAACAGGGAGGATGGAACTCTGTGTTCGGATGATGAGGGGATGAGAAGCATGGTTGCGCACTACTATGGTAATCTGTTTGCCTCTGAAGGTGTCGCAAATGGGGACCGGGTCCTGCAGCATATTCAAGAAGCAGTCACTGCTGAGATGAATACTAAGCTGGGGGCTCCTTTCACCGATGAAGAGATCGAGCAAGCTCTCTTTCAAATGGGCCCGATAAAAGCTCCGGGACCGGACGGCCTCCCGGCCATGTTTTACCAACGCCACTGGGCGCTGGTGAAAGAGGATGTTTGTGCGGCGATCCGTGAGTTTCTTGCGGGCACGGCTGCCCCCGATGGTTTCAACGACATGATCCTGGTGTTGATCCCAAAAGTAAAAGCACCACAGCTACTAACTCAGTTCAGACCCATTAGTCTGTGCAATGTGCTCTACAAAATTGCGGCGAAGGCACTGGCCAATCACCTCAAGGTGGTTCTACCGGTGTTAATTTCTGAGGAGCAGAGTGCTTTCGTGCCGGGTAGACTGATAACAGACAATGTGCTCATGGCATATGAGTGTGTACATGCTATCCGGAAAAGGAAGAGGAGGAAACCTATGTGTGCTGTAAAGCTGGATATGATGAAGGCATACGATCACGTGGAGTGGGACTTTTTAGAGAAAATGATGCTAAAATTTGGCTTCTCTGATCACTGGACATAGATGGTTATGAGGTGTGTGAAATCAGCAACTTTCTCAGTAAAATTAAATGGGGATCTATCGGAGAGGTTTTGCCCTACCAGAGGACTCCGGCAAGGTGATCCTCTCTCCCCGTACCTATTCTTGTTCTGCGTCGAAGGTTTCTCTGCCTTATTGGAAAATGCCCAAAGGGAGAAGAATATCAAAGGGGTCTCGTTTGGGAGAGGGGGACCAACGGTAACCGACTTACTCTTTGCCGATGATAGTGTGGTGTTTGTGGAGGGGTCTAGAGAGAATTTTGAGGCTCTGTGTGATATCTTGGTTGATTATGAAGAGGCCTCGGGTCAAAAGGTAAACCTCCAAAAATCAGCGGTGTTCTTTGGCAAGGGTACTCTGGATGGTGACAAAGAGGAACTCAAACATGTGTTGCAAATATCGGAGGAGGCACTGAGTGAACGGTACTTGGAGCTACCCACGGTGGTGGGGAGATCTAAGGACGGTACCTACAAATATGTTAAGGATAGTGCAAAGGGGAAGGTTTCAGGATGGAAGGGTCAAGGTTTGTCTAAGATGGCGAGAGAGGTTCTAGTCAACACCAACTTTTACCATGAGCTGTTTCCAACTCACAAAGAAAATGTGCGGGAACCTGTCTACAATTTCTTCAAACTTCTGGTGGGGTGAAACAGATGGTACTAGGAAAGTGCACTGGATCAGCTGGGATAAGATGTGTATGAGCAAGAAGGATGGGGGGCTTGGCTTTAGAGACCCCGAAGCTTTCAATCAAGCCATGCTTGCTAGACAAGCCTGGCGGTTACTTCTGGTGCCAGATTCTTTGTGTGGCAAGGTCTTAAAGGCGAGGTACTTTCCTGAAGGATCGATCTTAAACGCCACATGCCCAGACGGGGGATCATACACGTTCCGGAGCATCTTACATGGTCGTGATCTACTCAACGATGGGCTGATTTGGCGGATAGGTGACGGTTCAAAGGTTAAAATTCACCACGACAATTGGTTGCCAAGGAATGGAAGTCTGAAGCCACTGGGACAACGTTATATCGCCGTGTATACACGCGTGGGGGACCTGCTGGAATCTGATGGCCGCTCATGGAACAGAAGAGCGGTGATGGAAATGTTTGCGCCGGACGAAGCTCTTGAGGTTCTGCAGATTCCAGTAGGGGGTCCAGATATCCAGGATTACCAGGCCTGGAACTACACCAAAAACGGTATCTTTTCAGTCCGATCAGCATTTCATCTTCGGATGAGCCAGAAGAGGGTGAGAGCCGGACGGCCGGAATCCTCATCATCTGTGGCTGATCACAAATCCTGGTTGAGCTTGTGGGACACGGTTGCGCCAGGTAAGGCAAAAATTCACATGTGGCGTCTGATACGGAACGGACTGGCAGTTGGTGCAGAGCTACTTAGGAGGAAGATAAAGGCTGGTGTTTCCTGCACGGCGTGTGGACGCGAGGAAACGAATTTGCATAGATTTTGGGGGTGCTATCACTCAAAGAAGTTTTGGGCGATAATGCATTCGGAGTTGGGAGTACCGGTGGCGATCCCACCGGAGTCAATCTATTCCCAGAGTGCGTTGTCTAGGTGGCTACTTTCGTGGTTCGCGGATGCCTCGGATGATGAGCGGGCTGTTATGGTGCAGGGTACATATGCACTCTGGCTTGTCAGGAACAATGCTCGAGATGGACAGCGGATCGAAGAGCCAGAGCCGATCGTGCAAAGGGTGTTTAACCTGATGTCAGAATGGCAGGCGATCCACGGGCGTAAGTGCAAGCAGGATAGGCCGGCTGTGAAGGAAAAATGTAAACCCCCGGATGAAGGCTGGATCAAGCTTAACGTGGATGGTGCTACTAGCAAGGGTGGCGACATCGGTGGAGCTGGGATGATCTTCAGAAATCATGATGGAGCATATATGGGCGGTGCATGCCACACCCTTCCACTGGGGAGGGATCCGGAGCGGTGTGAGCTCTTGGCATGTAGGAGAGCTATCCATATGACGTATGATCTGCAGGTTACAAAACTACACATTGAGATGGATTGCAAGTCGATTGTAAGCAAGCTCCAGAGCGAACAGAAGGATCTCTCACCGATAGGGCCAATCATCGAAGAAGTTAGGCAGCTGTTGGCCTCAATGGAAAGCTGGAGAATTGCTTGGGTAAGGCGAGAAGCTAATGGTGCTGCGCATCTGCTTGCTAAGGAAGCAGTTTCGAACAATCTTTGCATGGTGTGGCTGCATGTGCCCCCAGATTTTATTTTGCGTACTGTTTCAGACGAAATCCCCATGTGGGAATCCTAAATAAAGTTTTGAAGTGAGTTTAAAAAAAAACTCTTCTTTCCCCCGTTTGCATGCACACACCGATCACCCCCTTGCTCGCCCGGTTGTTTTAAAAAGAAACCACCACAATTGATCTTTTCCGGAACGACGACCCCAAGCCCGAACCTCTCTTCCTGGTGTCGTGGTTCTAAGCCTGACAGTAGAGTGGGGGGTAGGTATGGAGAGGCAAGGTCCTAGCTATGGAGAGGTTGTAAGCACAAAGGATGTACGAGTTCAGGCCCTTCTCGGAAGAAGTAACAGCCCTACGTCTCGGAGCCCGGAGGCGGTCGAGTGGATTATGAATGTATGGATTACAGGGTGCCGAACCCTTCTGCCTGTGGAGGGGGGTGGCTTATATAGAGTGCGCCAGGACCCCAGCCAGCCCACGTAGGAGAGGGTTTAAGGTGAGTTAAGTCTGGGGCGTTACTGGTAACGCCCCACATAAAGTGCCTTTACTATCATAAAGTCTACTTAATTACAGGCCGTTGCGGTGCAGAGTGCCTCTTGACCTCTTGGTGGTCGAGTGAGTCTTCGTGGTCGAGTCCTTCAGGCCAGTCGAGTGAATCCTCGTTGGTCGACTGGAAGGCGACCTCTTCTAGGGATGTCCTAGGGTAAGTTACTTGGAACAGGTCCATGACCCTACCCTAGGTACATAACCCCATCATTAGCCCCCGAATGGATTGAGGCTTCGAGTGAAGAAGGAGTTGATGTCGTTTCCGATTAACCTTTGCGCTCTAGTTGTGCGCTGTTCTGGATCAAAGAATCTCTTCGTTGACAGGGAGCAATTTGTCTTCGGTCGACTCGATCCATTCTATTTTTGCGTCGAGTGATCTTTCGAGCTTCGACGATCTCCGAGCGACGGATCGCCGGAAACACCGCGTCTGACAGACTGATTTGTTGCTCGCGGATTCCGCGGGGTGCGAAATTTGGGGGCGCGCGCGAAGCGGGGCAGACCGCGGCATTCGGATGGGACGGGGCATAGCCGCCTCGATCTCCGCGCCGCCTTTTTCGCCACGTATCCAGTCCTCATAACTGCTCCCAGATATGATTAGATCGACCGGGCCCACATGTCAGTCACTCGGAAGGGACCTTATAAACGTGCCCGGCGAGGATTTCTGTGCTGCGCCTCAGCATTCTCCCTCTCTCCCTCTGCTTCCTTCCTCCCTGCTCAGCGTGCCCGCTCTCGCCCCCGCACCACTTCCCTTCGTGCATCTCACCGGCGACCATGGCCAAGGAGAAGACGGCGGCGCTGGAGCGTGCCAAGAAGGCGTCGGCATCGGAGAAGGCGAAGGGGAGATCCACCAGCCGCAGAGGGTCCTCGTCCAGATCCCGCCTGCCGAAAGGCTGGGTCCAAGGAGACTGGATCCAGTCGACCATCACGGAGACGGACCTCCTCGACATGGCCAACGAGGGCTTGATCCCTCACGGAGCTGTGAGGTTGCCGGGGAAGGAGTGGCAGCCACAGCCAGAAGAGGGTGAGTGTGTGCTTCTGGCCACTCATGTTGATCGTGGGTTTTCCTTGCCGCCAAGCATTTTCTTCCGTGGCTTCTTGAATTTCTTTGGAGCGCAGCTCCACCACTTTACCCCAAACTCCATTGCCTATCTTGCTGCATTCGTGTCCATGTGTGAGGGTTTCTTGGGCTGTCGACCGCACTGGGGTTTGTTCAAACGTATCTTCACGTGTCGCTCTCAGACCGTGAAGAAGGCGAGCCCAGGTGATGAGAAGACCCGAGTCGTCCAAATGTGTGGGGGCCTGGGGATTCAGGTGAGGAACAATAGCACCTTCCCGCCCATGTCCTTTCCCGAGTCCGTCAGAGGCTGGCAGTCGACTTGGTTCTACTGTCAGGTCCAGTCGACGCCAGGGCAGTCGAGTGGACTCCCTCCGTTTACCATGGACCGAGTGAACAAGCCCTCCCCTCTGAAGCTGATTCCGGAGGAGAAAGCCGACGTGAAGATGTTGATGGAGCGCGTGGTGCAGTTGGTCCGGGAGGGGGTGACGGGCATGGATCTTCTGGAGGTCTTCCTCAGGCGTCGCATCCAACCCCTTCAATTCCGGAGCCATTGCATGTGGTTGTACTGTGGGCCTGAAGACGAGACTAGAGTCCATCCAGAAGAAGTCGACGATGCCACTTTGGAAAGATGGATGGTAGCCGTTACCGGAAACAGGGACAACCCGCGCGGAGCCAGAAGGATTCCTCCACTCGACCACAACAGCGACCCAAACAAGGTACACTTGCTCTGCTTTCCATTGTGTCCTTGTCGTATTCATTTCTGCTAACCCTGCCGACTGGTCGACTGATCCTTGTTTGGGCATCTGCTAGGCTTTCACCGAGCTGTACTCGATGCCCAATGGGGCACAAGCTTTGACTGAAGAAGGCGAGGCGAGCGGGGGCGAGGCGAGCGGGGGCGAGAGCCAGGAAGAGGAGGAATGGGACTCGGATGCTGCAGGGGATGATGACGACGATGATGATGATGAAGGTGACGAAGATGACATCGAGGACGAAGAAGAAGAGGAGGAGGAGGCCGTTCCACCGCGCTCAGAAAGGCGGTCGAAGCTTGTCCACGACCCTTCGACCGAACGTGGTAAGGGGGTTGCGACCGCCACTCAGTCGACCAAGCGCCCTCGGACCACCTCTCCGGCGCCGACTGAAAAGGCGCCGAAGCAGCTCAGGGCGGCCTCATCGAAGCCGACCAAGCTCCTGCCGAAGATGAAGGTGTCTATCCCCACCATATCAGGGTAATTGTGTTGCTCATATTTTCTTATTCTGTGCGAACTTTATCTCTGGTCGACGCTGAGGTTAGTCGACTGATCCTTTGGAGTTGCAGTGCTGCTACTTCTGAGACCTCGGCCCGGGCCGATGACCACGAGATGGAGGATGCAACAACTTCGAATCCAGGTACTGTGTTCTTAATACCATTCTTAGTCGACTGACTCGCGATCTCTGATCCTGGTCCTTCTCCGCAGCTCCACCCAACACTGTTATCGATCTTCCTGATGATGATGAGGATGAAGAGCCGCTGAAGCACAGGAGGAGTCGGAAAGCGTCCGCCAGTAAGGTGCCTCAGGATGTGCCGGCGCCTGAAATTCTGACTGTGGAGGAAGAGAACACCACTCGACACACGGTGACCTTCGCGAATCCACTGACGAGTGCTCAGCAGCCTTCCCTCTTCATGACGCACCACGTCCCGGAGGACCAAGCTGGCGCAGCGAAGGAGGCGATACGCCAGGCGGGACTCATGATGGAGCAGCTGAAGACCATCCGGGACGCGAGCCAGGCAGCTTATGACGCCAGTTCTGCCCTCCAAAGCAATGTCCAGGTCAGTCGACCGCTGTTTGTTCTGTTGGATATGCTACCAAAAACTTTTCTTTTCCGGAATTTATATTAGTCACCCACTGGGTGTGTCGAATAAACTCCGTGTTAGCGGGGGCACGCTGAGTGCACCCGCTGGGTGTAGTCCCTAAGGCTAAGGTCGACTGCTGGCAGTCGGCCTTAGGCTTTATGATGTCAATCTTTCTCTCAGTCGACTGGTCGACTGGATTTCACAAACCGGTGGGGGCACGCTAAGTGCACCCACTGGGTGTAGTCCCCGAGGCTAAGGTCGACTGCTGGCAGTCGGCCTTAGGCTTTATGATGTAAATCTTTCTGTCAGTCGACTGGTCGACTGGATTTCACAAACCGGTGGGGGCACGCTGAGTGCACCCACTGGGTGTAGTCCCCGAGACTGTGGTCGACTGCTTGTAGTTGATCACAGTCTTAGAGAATGCA
>NC_057801.1:624324017-624332649 GCF_018294505.1 Triticum aestivum
CGCCACATCTCGCATCGACTCGACGCTCTGGCCTGAGGAGACACTTCAGAATGACCTTGAGTCGCTGATGGCCCGCTTGAACACGATCCCTGGTCGAGTGCAGGAGTGGAAGAAGTCCTCGGCTCGGTGTGGTGCAGATGTCGCTCTGTGTCTGGCCCGAGTCCACTGCAAAGATGCACGAGAGGAGAAGCTGGCGGCCCTTCGGGTGGCCAATACCAAGAAGCACGACTTTAGGTCCTTTATGGAGACTTTCCTTGCAGCTGCCACTCGGATTGCCGACGGAATTGACCTTGATGAATTTGTTGCACCTTCCAGCCCTCCACAGGAGGGGTAAAAAACTTCTTCTGGCTCGACTCTTTAAATTTGCCTCGGTATGCCGAGTGGAATTGTAACCGACAAACTTTAACAGGCTTGACGCCTGAGCACTTTCGGTTCCTTTAGATATCGATTCGAACTTGAATTTGGCGCTTGAATATGATTACCTTCGGCTCAAAATGTCTTTTGCAGGTTCAAAGCAAGGTGCATGTGCTTAGGCGAGCGTTTGGACTGCAGCTAAGCCCCCGAGTGAGAGGGTCGCTCTTCACTCGGTAGGATTTTTGTAACTTAGGCGAGCGCAGGGCTGCAGCTAAGCTCCCGAGTGAGAGGGTTGCTCTTCACTCGGTAAGATTTTTATAACTTAGGCGAGCACGAGGCTGCAGCTAAGCCTCCGAGTGGAAGGCTGGCTTACCACTCGGTAGGATTTTCACAACTTAGGCGAGTGCTTGGACTGCAGCTAAGCCCCCGAGTGGAAGGCTGGCTTACCACTCGGTAGGATTTTGATAAACTTAGGCGAGTCCTTGGACTGCAGCTAAGCCTCCGAGTGAGAGGATCGCTCTTCACTCGGTAGGATTTTCACAACTTAGGCGAGTGCTTGGACTGCAGCTAAGCCCCCGAGTGGAAGGCTGGCTTACCACTCGGTAGGATTTTGATAAACTTAGGCGAGTCCTTGGACTGCAGCTAAGCCTCCGAGTGGAAGGCTGGCTTACCACTCGGTAGGATTTTGATAAACTTAGGCGAAACGGATTCGCAGCTAAGCCTCCGAGTGAGAGTCTGGCTCAACACTCGGTAGGATTTTTACAAACTTAGGCGAAACGGATTCGCGGCTAAGTCACCCACTGAGGGGGGGTTTTTATGTGGACAAAAATAAAAAGTGATGACACTATTATTTCCAAACCCATGAACTACAGAAGTACTTTATTGCAACTCATCCGAGTGATAAAACTTAAGTGTAAAATGGGCGGAGTAGCTCCGCGTTCCAAGCTCGGGGCTCGTCGATATTATGCTCGACGTTGTAAAGACGGTACGCCCCGTTGTGGAGAACCTTGGTGACGATGAAGGGACCTTCCCAAGAAGGAGCAAGCTTGTGTGGTTTGTGCTGATCCACTCGGAGAACCAAATCCCCTTCCTGGAAGGCTCGACCTCTCACATTTCGGGCGTGGAAACGCCGCAGATCTTGTTGGTAGATGGTCGACCGGATCAGAGCCATCTCCCTTTCTTCCTCTAAAAGGTCGACTGCGTCCTGCCGCGCTTGTTCAGCTTCTGCTTCGCTGTAGATTTCAACTCGAGGAGCATTGTGGAGAAGATCACTCGGCAAGACTGCCTCAGCTCCATAGACCAAGAAGAATGGAGTTCTTCCGGTCGACCGATTAGGCGTGGTCCGCAGTCCCCAGAGTACAGATGGAAGTTCGTCGACCCAAGCTCCAGCCGCGTGTTTGAGATCACGCATCAGTCGAGGCTTCAGTCCCTTGAGAATCAGTCCATTAGCTCGCTCTGCTTGCCCATTCGACTGCGGATGGGCGACTGATGCGTAGTCGACCCGTGTGCCCTGGGAGTTGCAGAAAGCTCTGAAT
The DNA here is from genome assembly GCF_018294505.1 of Triticum aestivum. Lineage (NCBI taxonomy): Eukaryota > Viridiplantae > Streptophyta > Magnoliopsida > Poales > Poaceae > Triticum > Triticum aestivum. The sequence continues at coordinate 624,325,907 of NC_057801.1, forward strand.
TCCTCTGAGTCAAAGTTCGACCCATTATCCGTTATGATGCTGTGCGGGACTCCATATCTGAATATTAGTTCCCTGATGAAGCTAACAGCAGTACCGGTGTCAAGGCTCTTGATTGGTTTAGCCTCGATCCACTTGGTGAACTTGTCGACTGCCACCAGTACATGCGTGAAGCCACTTCGTCCTGTTCTCAAAGGACCGATCATGTCCAGCCCCCAAACTGCAAAAGGCCAGACGAGTGGGATGGTCTTCAAAGCTGACGCAGGCTTGTGCGACATATTCGAGTAGAACTGACATCCCTCGCACTTATCCACTATCTCCTTTGCCATCTCATTCGCCTTGGGCCAGTAAAATCCGGCTCGGTATGCTTTGGCCATGATGGTCCGAGAGGACGCATGATGACCGCAGGTCCCCGAGTGAATATCATTGAGGATGAGTCGACCTTCTTCTGGTGTTATGCACTTCTGACCAACTCCAGTCGCGCTTTCTCTGTATAATTGTCCTTTGATTACGGTAAAGGCTTTAGATCGACGGACGATCTGTCGAGCCTCTTCCTCATCCTCCGGAAGCTCTTTCCTCAAGATATATGCGACATACGGAATCGTCCAGTCGGGAATGACCACCAAAACCTCCATGATCAAGTCGACCACTGCTGGGACTTCAACTTCAGTCGGATCTATGGCGCTCTTGGGCTGCGGAGTTTCTTCGGTGAAAGGATCTTCTTTGACTGACGGAGTGTGTATATGCTCCAAGAACACACCACTCGGAATGTCTTCTCTCTTGGAACCTATCTTTGCTAGATCATCAGCTGCTTGATTTTTCAGTCGGGGTATATGGTGGAGCTCCAACCCCTCGAACTTCTTCTCCAGCTTCCTCACTGCACTGCAGTATCCAGTCATGGCTGGGCTTCTCACGTCCCACTCTTTCATCACCTGATTGACCACTAGATCCGAGTCGCCATAGACCATTAGGCGACGGACGCCGAGTGAAATGGCCATGCGCAACCCATATAGGAGGGCCTCATATTCTGCCTCATTGTTGGAGGAGTCAAAGTGAATCTGGAGCACATATCTAAGCTTATCTCCTCTGGGGGAAACCAGGACGACCCCAGCACCGGAACCATTCAACATCTTAGAGCCATCGAAAAACATGGTCCAATGCTCCGAGTGAACTTCAGTCGACTGCTGTTGTTCAATCCACTCGGCGAGGAAATCTGCTATCGCCTGGGACTTAATGGCTTTCTTTGCCTCAAACTTGATATCAAGGGGAAGAAGTTCAATCGCCCATTTGGCCACTCGACCAGTTGCGTCTCTGTTGTGCAAAATCTCTGATAGTGGAGCGTCGCTGACGACTGTGATGGAATGGTCAGAGAAATAATGAGCAACCTTCTTTGTGGTCATGTATATTCCATACACAAGCTTCTGATAATGAGGATATCTCTGCTTGGATGGAGTCAAGACTTCAGACAAATAATACACTGGGCGCTGAACTTTGAGAGCTTTTCCTTCTTCTTCCCGCTCGACCGTTAGCACAGTACTGACGACTTGTCCTGTGGCTGCGATGTAGAGCAACAGAGGCTCTTTGCTGATTGGAGCAGCAAGCACCGGCTGGGTGGAGAGCAGAGCTTTTAGCTCGGCAAACGCTGCATCAGCTTCTGGAGTCCACTCGAATTTGTCAGCCTTCTTCATCAGTCGGTAAAGAGGCAATGCCTTTTCACCGAGTCGTGAGATGAATCGACTTAATGCGGCCAAGCATCCAGTAAGCTTCTGGACATCGTGCACTCGCACAGGGCGTTTCATTCGGAGAATAGTGCCAATCTTTTCTGGGTTGGCGTCGATTCCCCGTTCGGAAACGAGAAAACCGAGTAACTTGCCACCAGGAACTCCAAATGTGCACTTTGATGGATTGAGCTTGATATCATACCTTCTGAGGTTGGCAAATGTTTCGGCGAGGTCAGCGAGCAGGTCGGAACCTTTTCGTGACTTGACAACAATATCATCCATATAAGCTTCCACATTCCGACTGATTTGAGTGAGTAGACACTTCTGGATCATTCGCATAAATGTGGCTCCGGCATTCTTGAGGCCGAATGGCATGGTGATATAGCAGAAGCACCCGAATGGAGTGATGAAAGCTGTTTTTACTTCATCGGGCCCATACAGACGGATCTGGTGGTACCCGGAGTAAGCATCTAAAAAAGACAACCTCTCGCATCCCGCGGTCGAGTCAACAATTTGATCTATGCGAGGGAGAGGAAAGTGATCTTTCGGGCAGGCCCGGTTGATGTTCTTGAAATCAATGCACATTCGGAGCGACTTGTCCTTCTTAGGAACCATGACGACATTAGCGAGCCACTCGGAGTGGAATATCTCTCGGATAAATCCTGCCGCCAACAGTCGAGCCACTTCTTCACCGATGGCCTTTCTCTTCTGGACGGCGGACCGCCGAAGATGTTCTTTGACTGGCTTTGCAGACGAGTCGACTCTTAGGCGATGCTCAGCCAGTCCCCTGGGAACACCTGGCATGTCAGCGGGCTTCCATGCAAAAATGTCCCAGTTCTCACGGAGGAACTGGATGAGCGCTTCTTCCTATTTTGGGTCGAGTGTTGTGGAGATGCGGGTCGGAGCTGCTTCGGGGTCGGTCGAGTTCGAAGAATACAAGCAAAACGCAGATCCAAGTGACTTGCTGCGATCTCCACGAGGCGCGCGTCATGGTCGAGATCTCCCTGCTCCCCGCCAACGTGCGCGTCGCGACGCGGACCGCCTCCCGCCGCCGCTCGTCGCCGACCTCAACGGCGACGGCCGGCGCGAGGTGCTGCTCCCCACGGTCGGCGCCAACTGTCGTGGTTCTAAGCCTGACAGTAGAGTGGGGGTAGGTATGGAGAGGCAAGGTCCTAGCTATGGAGAGGTTGTAAGCACAAAGGATGTACGAGTTCAGGCCCTTCTCGGAAGAAGTAACAGCCCTACGTCTCGGAGCCCGGAGGCGGTCGAGTGGATTATGAATGTATGGATTACAAGGTGCCGAACCCTTCTGCCTGTGGAGGGGGGTGGCTTATATAGAGTGCGCCAGGACCCCAGCCAGCCCACGTAGGAGAGGGTTTAAGGTGAGTTAAGTCTGGGGCGTTACTGGTAACGCCCCACATAAAGTGCCTTTACTATCATAAAGTCTACTTAATTACAGGCCGTTGCGGTGCAGAGTGCCTCTTGACCTCTTGGTGGTCGAGTGAGTCTTCGTGGTCGAGTCCTTCAGGCCAGTCGAGTGAATCCTCGTTGGTCGACTGGAAGGCGACCTCTTCTAGGGATGTCCTAGGGTAAGTTACTTGGAACAGGTCCATGACCCTACCCTAGGTACATAACCCCATCACCTGGACCGCGTCTCCTCCTTAGCACCCTTCCTCTTTCCTCCAGAGACTAGGGTTCGTCGATTGGCTCGGCTTGACTGCCATTCTAAGTCCCCACGAGCGCAGTTTGATCCTACCTCAACTGCAACGGGGGCAAGCACGATCCCAAACCTACGCGAAGGAGCGACCAAGCTCCATGGCCAAGCGCTGCATCGGTATAGAGCCACAGACTAGAGGTGGTGGCGAACCATGAGTGCTTCATGGATTCATTGCCTCCTATGCTGGTCTGGGTGTGGAGAAGGAACACTCACCCATGATCGACGTCCAGCATGATATGATGACGACAACATGCTAGACGTTGAGAATCGATGAGGACGAGCAGAAGGCCAGTAGCATTGGCCGAATCGACTTACTAAAGGCGGCGTACGAGCCAATCATAGCCACCTCCTAGGCCCAATTATTGCTCTTCTTCTCCAACTACGAGTAGCCCTCTACAAGTTGAACATCAGGGGCGGAGCTAGCCTAATGCAAGGGTATGCAACCCATACCCAACATTTTCTGCTAATTTGTTTCAGTATATATACCCGTATATCCATATATATCAAGCATGGCCATCACTTTAAACCTGCCACGCATGAAAATTCGGCAAAGAAGCACTCCAGCGCCTTGCTTCCTTACTTGGGCTCGCTAGCTACACTGGGCCTTGACTTGGGCTGCTGGGCCTAGGTCTGGGAATCCTCAAAAAGAAAAGGAAAAACAGCCTAGGTCTAGGTAGTTTGCATCGCTAAGGGCATCTTCAATAGATTGTATGTTAGTCTCGTTGGTAAAATGTCCATGTCATCAATCAACAAGCTATCATACAACTATTCCAATAGGTTGTATCTAAGCTATCCAATAGATGATGAGAAAATAATTGTGATTGCTCTCTATTTCACCTTCGAGCTTGTGTAAATGTTGTTGATTATTATACATACAACTTTGCTCTCTCTTCATATTTATTACATGTCACATCATTACTATGTCCTAGGTGGCAAATTTACCAACACCTGTCTTACAGCTGTTGGAGATGCCCTAATAGGACATCAGCGCACTAGTAGGTTGTTGATCGCCAGATCGTCGACGATCGATGGGGCATCCGGCATCGTCGTGTCGAATTGCAGCATCGTGTGTGCCCGCCTCGCCCTCGCCCTCGTCCTCGGCAGTGACAACACTCGTCCGACGGGCAGCAATCAACCACTAACAGTTGCGTGCATATCATCCCTCGGCTAATCGGCTTTGCGCACTATGAGTTTTGTAATTTTGAATTTTTCAGATTGTCAATTGAGTATAGGGGACTATATTTATCCGGTAAGTTCATTGATTGATCTACACGTATTGGCGCTATCATTTGCCCCTTTGAGAAGGGGTTTGCTAGAGTTCAATTTTGTTTCCGGCTATATTCTTGCAATATAAACAAAATATTGAAGACCTTGTTGCAACAAATATAATAATAAAAATTTAGTTTTCATGATTGTAAACATTTATCTCTTAAAGTGTTGCTTGCCACTATTTTTTTTTAGCTTCGCATACCCATGTCAGAAATCCTGGCTCCGCCACTGTTGAACATGGATATTGGCAGGTAAATACATCATACGGTGTCTTGATTCTCATCCATGCCGGATGCAGTTGTTTGTTTACATATAGTGTCCTGGCCCTGTTGCCACATCTCCGTCGACAATTGTGATCAGTTTAGGCAGAGGACTACTTTGGGCAACAATCCGGCGACGACGAGGCAACGTGGAGCGATGGAGGTAGTGGTATGCCATGTTTCTACAATCCTATGGTAAGCCAGTGTTGATCTCGCCGGCATAGAGCCGTCATGGACTGTTCGCCGGTGCCACGACGAGGAGGCAGATAACAACCACCACTGAAGCAGCTAAAACCGTGCCCGCTCCAGCCATCAAGCTGGAACTCTCTCTAACCCCAAACTTCATGAGGTACTTGTGAAAGAATGGCGTAACGTGCTTATGTCGTGGTGTTGATCGACGTCTCTTTGACCTTAGGAGCATGCATGCTCGGAGTTGATGACAGCTTCATCATCTCATCCTATTTTGGTTTGTTCTCTATACGTGTCAAGAGAGGAAAAATCAAGTCACGGTCGCACCTTACCGAGAGCTCCTGTTCGGCGCCTTAAGCGCGCGAACAGGTGGCTGGCGCCCACTCTAGCGCGTTGTTGGGCCGGCCCGCATAGCCGAAGCGCAGTGAACTAACACGCAAAAATGTGAATCCTCCGTGATTTGAACTCACGAAGCCCACGTACTTGTTCATGCTCCGCTGACCACTATAACCATTGCACGCTTGTGACTAGTAATAGCACTGAAACTATAAGAACAAGCGTGGCCGCACTATTTAGCTTTGTAATCAATTTTAAAAGAATCGTGAATTAGAAAAACTTCAGCATTTTAGAAGAAACTAGTACAAGTACCCGTGCGTTGCACCGGGCGAAAAATTAAATATAACATATGCTCCATGTGCCATTATGCTACACTTTTTAAATCTGATAAAACCTTAGAAATAAGGTTACACTGAGTATTTCTTTTCGGACCATGGAATTTTTATGTACCTTAACAATGTTTATCATGACCTATTTCAGCTCCTCATTTTTATTTCATCCTATGAAACAGTAGTTGTGTATGGAATATTCTTTCAATAAACATGATCGTTTTTGTTCTTTGAGAAGGTGTTTTTTCAGATTTTCAGGAATATTTTTTAAGATGGAATTATTTTTATGGTGACGGTCATTTTTTGGAATATTATAGTTCATGTCTTTTTTATTTTGCATTGTTTTTTTGGGTTTGGTCCATTAAGACTGGAGGGTGTTTATTGCTAGCAGCTAGCTCAGAGTTGTCACTGCTTCTTGCTGCGTCCTACTATGCTAGTCACCGCTCATTTGGTCTTGTCTCAAATATCTATGTATGTAGTCAACAATCAGAAAGAGAAAAAAAAACGTGTCTCGTACCTCTCCCTACTCAGATTCCAAAAAATCCCCATACTCCAACCTAGTTGCACTGTTGAAGGCGATGGCGGCAAGCGATTGCATTCCCCATGCACCGCTCGCGCTGGCGTTCCAGCGCTCACCTTCTCGCTCTTCCCCTTCCATCTTGCCGAACCGCGGCGCCGGGTCCACGTGCTCGTCGTGGCTGTGGCCGTGGACCAGACCCCTCCGCCCCCACAGGCCTCCCCCTCCGAGCCGGCGAAGAGCCTGAGCCGGCTCCTCCGGGAGCTCGGGCAGCGGAAGAAGGTTGCGGGTTTTTGTCCACCATTCATAAACAATTATAAAAAGTAAAAATGAATCACACGTGAAGAAAATAGATGAAGATGATCTACATGACTTCTTCTATTAGGTAGTAGCAAAATAAGAAAGCAG
>NC_057801.1:624332821-624336160 GCF_018294505.1 Triticum aestivum
CTGGAGGAGCCGAGGAAGGACGACGACCGGACCTAGGCCCCCATCAGTGACGGCTCCCGCTGCTGGTGGTGGCGTGGCGGTACCCTCCACAGCTCGGCGGCCCAGCGCGGCGGCTCCCGCAACAGGTTGGCGGCTCGGCTGGGCGGCTCTTGCTGCTGACGGCGCGGCGGACCGGTGGCTCCCGCTGCAACTCGGAGCTGCCGATGGCACCCTCGTTGCTCCAGCTGGTAAAACCCAACTTCCTCTAGTGATTGATGGTTGTGTGAGCTCGTTGCTACGCCCGTAATAGCCATGGCTGGACGAACATACTGATACTAATTACCGTAGCAGCTGGTCATGCTTCATTCTGGGTACATTGACTTAAATTGTACTTTTATACACTGAAAAATGTGTAGATGCCGATGAGCATTTTCTAACTATAACTAGAGATGATTTTGAGTTCCATCTTTTCCTAGATCTCCTCTAAGTCATATGGTGGAGGATCTAAATATATGTTGTGTATCCTGGCATATGCACTTCGGTGGAATTTGATAACATATAACGAATTGATAGATAAAAAAATAAGCTGGCAACATATGTCCACTTGGTACATGGAAGTGACAGAATATCACACAAAAATCTACCTGTAAAAAAAATATCCCACAAAAATCATGAAGTGATGTCACAAAAAGGTTGTTCGGTTCAAATGACATGACAAATTAATCTGAGTTTACATCAAGCAAAATAATAATTCTTCCGAGTTAATGTCTTAGAAATCGACAAAATTCAACACCTCTCAGAATTTAAAATAGCAACTCAATGCACTAAATATAGAGCTTGTTTCTCTTTGGAGTCCACAATTGTCAGCGTACTTCCTTGGTGATGGCGGCCCTTCCTTTGTGCCGCTCACAATTGTCGGGGCACCATTCCTAAGTCTTGAGATTCCTCCACTGGAATGTTTGAACGTTAATTATTTGTAAGGAGGTTAAATTACAATCTATGTGACATTCATAGTAGCCTCCTAGCCATGTCAACAAAAGGAATAAGTGAATACAAACAGCATATGGATAAGCTATGCATGGATGCTATAAATTACATGGATGATCAAATGGTGAAAGCAATTGTAGAGAAGCAATATAGGAACATGTGTCCATCTTCTCCTAGGATGTTAGATAAACTTTTGTGATGTCATTCCCTTGGCCACTAAGTGATATAAGTATCGTCCCTCACACCCCACATGGCTGGCCGTCGACAAATGAATCATTCCCAAACACATTATTGTTATCTAGATGTACATTATAAGCACATTGCCTTTCGGTAAGATCTGAGGCGATGTCAAAAACAGATCATTTTATTGCTCTTTCAGCTTGATTGTATAAAAACGTGGAAAATAGTAATGACTTTTTCATTGGCGTTTTGCAGCAATAAAATGGTAGTGGTAGTGTAGAACAGAGACATACAGAGTATATCATGTTTTATTTTCTAAACTTGAAAGGATAATTTATAATGAAGAATAGAAATTCATACAAATGCCTCAATTTTTCAGAACTTCCTCATAATGAGAGCAGAAGGACGCTTTATTTTTCTTGCATTTGCCGTAGAAAAATTCTTAAATATAGAGCTAAAGCTAGAATTTTGACTTCTAAAATCTGAAGATGACACAAGTGACTGAGTACACATGACACACTGAACGATTAGACCATCCATCATGTACTCGACGCATCGCGAGAGAACGAAAAAAAACACTTGCAACGCATCACATCTATGTCATGATGGATGAGAGATGCGTTTATCAAAAATATAAGTATTTCTGATAATGTACTGTCACAGACTCACAGGGTATGTAGCATGCCATATTTTCTGGGCTGTTTGTCGATTCACAGCCTGCACACATATATGCAGATTGATTTATGTAACAAAAAATTTAGACAGAGAAATACCATACAAACAGTAACAAAATCACATTAGAAATAAACAGAGTATATGATTTCAGAAGAAAAAATTGTTTGCAATAGCTTTTTCAAATTAAATTAGCAAAAAAAGATACAGTGATCAGTCGATTGTACGTGTGTTAATTGAATGCCATCTTGCAATAGTGACTTCCTGTAACTCTCACTTGCAAAACTCTACATGTTGTAACCATACAACACTATAGTTATGTATTGATTTTAGCAAATAAAGCTATTCTATTACATCGGATGAATCTCCATAATAAAATTTACCATAACCAGATTCTCCATGAATAATTCAGTTCACTTGTCAAGAGAAAGTAAAAAAAACTAAATATGTATAGTATGATTGGAAGATAATAAGAAAAGGGAGCATTAAATATCCCAGGACCAAACTTGCAAAGATTTTCAGCTTGAAAGTAAACATACCACTTTCAATACCAACTAAAGTACTCCTGATTCCCTATTCAGTTTAGGTTAGCTATCAGACCAACCCAAACTGGTGGAGATACAGCAAACCAGAACATAGCCTCTTAAATTAGTTGTTATAAGTTTGTGATTCCATGATGTTATATAGTGTGTGATATAAAAGGCTTCTTCATCATTTTCTGAACCCTTGGAAGCCTAATCGTGGCCCTGAAAAATTGTTTAGAACTAACAATAACTGTTACCAAAGGAAAAACGACCTAGAATTCCTGCTTATTGGTTTACTCTGAATCAGAGAAGCAGCAGCAGACTGAGGTTCAGAGAGGAAGCGGAGCAGCAACAGTTTGGGTTCAGAGAAGATTAGGAACAACAGTTCGTTGGAGAAGGAGCGGTACAGCAGTCGAGGGCAGCATCAGAGAGCAGAAGCAGCAGGTTAGGGGCGGCAGCAGAGGATCAGAAGCAGAGATGTGTTCGAGGGAGAAGAAGAGCAGCAGCCAGCGGGCGAGGAGATTCGGTGAAGAACTTGGGGGACACACGACAGCAGAGGTCTTGGAGATGAGCTGCGGTGGCCTTCGCAAAGAACCAGAGACCAGCGCCCCTTCGTCTGGTGGTTTTGGCTTTTCTTCCTGACCACCCTCACCGATGTTGGCAGTGTTCAGTGTTCACCTAATCCTAATGTGTCCAAATGTGTTCAATCATAATGCGATGAATTGAGCCACTGCACAACATGCCTGTGAGGGGCGGACGTGTTGAGGAACTTGGTCATGAGAGTCAGTTCAGGACATATGACATCAATAAGGGTTAGCCAGTTCAAGGAACTGGGTCGCAGGAAATATGGGGATGCTACACAAACTTGAAGTACTATAGAATGCAAATATTTTACCATTTCAGAGTGCACATATGTGTTGCAGATGTTTCAAGAAGCATGAGTTTCACATCTGAATAATGTAGATACAGATTAGTAACATGATCAAGAAGGTACCTC
>NC_057801.1:624336551-624338008 GCF_018294505.1 Triticum aestivum
TCGATCGGCTTGTATGTATCAGTAGATGTCCATACATGCAGGACTATGACTTTGCATATCTATGTGGCATCACAGAATGAATTCATTATCCATGATGCTAGACATTTTGTCAAGAGCCAATGTAATTAATTAAGACGTGCTAGGAGCAAACCTGGAGCTTGAGTCCACCAGCAGGGCGGCCCTGTTTAAGATTCAGGTCAGTAAATCCCCAAGCTCGTTTTTATAACCTTCTGCCTCTTCCTTCGTTGTTGAATCAGCCGATCAATGGACTTGGTCTGCTGTCTAGTCTGTCGATCCATGCTCCCAGTGGCTGTCACTTCCTCAAATAATTAGGCTTCCACAACATCCTGCACCATGGCATGCGCCTCCGCCCTCACATCCACCTTACCCTCTTGTTCCCGGTCAACATATTCAGGCAGTAAAGCATCAACCATGACCTCCTCCCCGGCCTCGCCCGTGTCGCTGTCATCAACGATCTCGACGGCGCGCTCCACCGGCACCTTCTACGTGCCCCCCTTCTTCTCCTCCTCTGTCCAGCATGAAGGCCTGCATCGACGAAGCTCCTGATCAAGGTTTTCTCTCTGATAAATCAAGCAGTCCTAATCTCTCTGAAAAATCCTCAATTTACATGTTATCCTTCCTTCCCAGCCATGGCCAAGACTATACTCCTCCTCCTTTCATTGAAGGGACTTTCTCAGCCATGTCATTTATCTACAATCAGAAAAATCAAGGTAAATAATACAGATTTATTTTCTTCAACAGATAGTATAACATGGAACAATCAGATGGACAGAAAGATGCAGTACTCACAAAAAAGATAAAGCTCATGAACATTGGCTTGGACAAACACACAAACACCTTGTGTGCAAAAATTAACAGAGAACATCCACAATCTATGACCAGCTAAATCTATCCCTGATGATGAGAAGCATTAGTTGAGGTGGAGGGCAGTGCAGAGGGGAGGGTGAGGTCGCCGGCGAGTGCAACAACGACCGGCTGGTGGTGGGCCTTGTCCTGGATGCGCTGGAGGGGCGTCTCCCTCTAGCACAGGACGAGGAGGCAGGGGACGAGCTATAGGAACTCCATGGTGGAGGTCATGGCGGGTTCGGCGGCGCCGGATCGGGTAGAGGAGGTGGAGGGAGCGCGGATCCGGGAGGTAGGCGCCGGATCTGGCTGGTGGAGGTCCCGTGGCGGCGTTCGAACCTCCGAGGAGAGCTCGAGGACTGGACATCCATGGCGCTGGCGCTGAGCTCCTGGAGAGGAGAGACAAGAAGATTAGAGAGAGAAAAGGCATGGAAGCGGCGGCGTGACCTGGGTGGTCGGCGGCGGCGGCGCCGGTCGCCGGACGACGCGCGAGGGAGGCCAGGGAGGAGGCGCACGGGAGGAGGAGCTCGGAGTCGGGCGCTGGTGGTGACGGCGGCACTCGGGCCTGGGCGGGCCAGATCTGGGCTCGAAAC
>NC_057801.1:624338018-624339696 GCF_018294505.1 Triticum aestivum
ATAACAAATAAAATACTTGCAACTAAATTAGAGATTTAAAAGGACAGGAGAATGAACATAAAAAGTAGTATAGTTCAGAAACAATTAAGTGTGTACTTCCTGTATTAAGTTTGATCCTATGATGATCCATATCACATTGTACACTGCACGAGGGGATCGGTGGTTTATACAAACCACTTAATTGTTCAGAGCAGTAGGTATTCTAACCACATCTCTAATATGTTAGAACCCACAACTAAACCTAGGGTGCTGCTCATAAGGATAATTTCTGTAGTTGCACAGAGAGTGAAGGAGGTCCTTTGGTTGTAGTATGTTTGAATCTTTCTTTGCTAAGATCATGTGTATCCAAATAATTTCCAACTCCCAAACATTTGCTCGGTGACGGACTAAACAAAAAAATGTTTGCAGTTATAAGACATAAATGTTTGTCACATTATTCACATAAAAAGCTACTTTGCAAGCCTATCTTCTTCATATTCAGAGAGTAGATAAATGAAACATTGGAGTTGACGGATATCTAGAAACATACTCCCTCTAACAAATATAGGACCTGTTAGATCACTACTTTAGTTATCTATATAAAAGGTCTTATATTTGTTTACAAAGGGAGTACATGATAAGCGAGAACATAATACATCATCCAAGAAACTGAATACTTGAGCACTCCCAACTGACGTTTCCTTTGAGGATGTGTGTGCTATTCTGGTCCCAACTGGACGTTTCCTTTGAGGATGTGTGTGCTATTCTGGTCCCAACTTGCATTGTTATTTTTTTGTGTTGAAATATGAAAGCTCTACCGAAAGCACAACAGGCCAAGCAGATGGCGGTAATAGTATTACCCATTTAAAAATATCCTCCTATAACTGAAATATTTATCTTAGACCTATCCAGCAAACTATGTGTCATGTGTCTTTCAAAAAAATTTCCAAAGAAACATTGCAGATCAAGTAAGATAATGTATATAATCTCACATAAAGGAAAGCATCCATCCTTTCATTTGGTCGGCCACCTTTATTTCAGGAAGTATAACCAGGAAATTGATCGTAGTTGTCAGATGCTCATAATTCAATTCATTTTTAATCTGCAAGGCTGTATAAAAGGCTTCTTTTTTTGCGGGGTTGTATAAAAGGCTCTTGATTAGGCTAGTAGCAGAACTTACTAATGTGTGTGCCCGTCGATCGGCTTGTATGTATCAGTAGATGTCCATACATGCAGGACTATGACTTTGCATATCTATGTGGCATCACAGAATGAATTCATTATCCATGATGCTAGACATTTTGTCAAGAGCCAATGTAATTAATTAAGACGTGCTAGGAGCAAACCTGGAGCTTGAGTCCACCAGCAGGGCGGCCCTGTTTAAGATTCAGGTCAGTAAATCCCCAAGCTCGTTTTTATAACCTTCTGCCTCTTCCTTCGTTGTTGAATCAGCCGATCAATGGACTTGGTCTGCTGTCTAGTCTGTCGATCCATGCTCCCAGTGGCTGTCACTTCCTCAAATAATTAGGCTTCCACAACATCCTGCACCATGGCATGCGCCTCCGCCCTCACATCCACCTTACCCTCTTGTTCCCGGTCAACATATTCAGGCAGTAAAGCATCAACCATGACCTCCTCCCCGGCCTCGCCCGTGTCGCTGTCATCAACGATCTCGACGGCGCGCTCCACCGGCACCTTC
>NC_057801.1:624340033-624344391 GCF_018294505.1 Triticum aestivum
ACAACGACCGGCTGGTGGTGGGCCTTGTCCTGGATGCGCTGGAGGGGCGTCTCCCTCTAGCACAGGACGAGGAGGCAGGGGACGAGCTATAGGAACTCCATGGTGGAGGTCATGGCGGGTTCGGCGGCGCCGGATCGGGTAGAGGAGGTGGAGGGAGCGCGGATCCGGGAGGTAGGCGCCGGATCTGGCTGGTGGAGGTCCCGTGGCGGCGTTCGAACCTCCGAGGAGAGCTCGAGGACTGGACATCCATGGCGCTGGCGCTGAGCTCCTGGAGAGGAGAGACAAGAAGATTAGAGAGAGAAAAGGCATGGAAGCGGCGGCGTGACCTGGGTGGTCGGCGGCGGCGGCGCCGGTCGCCGGACGACGCGCGAGGGAGGCCAGGGAGGAGGCGCACGGGAGGAGGAGCTCGGAGTCGGGCGCTGGTGGTGACGGCGGCACTCGGGCCTGGGCGGGCCAGATCTGGGCTCGAAACATTTTTTTCTCACTTTAAAAAGGACCGCGGGTTGAATATCGAAAACCATAGGGACTTTTTTGCAAAATTAGCGACGACGTGCAAGTTCAATTGAAGAAAAGTTCACAAAACATTAAAAAAGTTCATCGATTTCTTAAAAAAGCTAATCAATATTGAAAAAAGTTCATCGATTTCTTAAAAAAAGCTAATGAATATTTAAAAAAGTTCATCGATTTTGAAAAAATTCATAAAGTTTGAAAAATAGTTCATCCATTTTAGAAAAAGTTCACAAATTTTAATAAATAACTCATCCATTAGTTAAAAATTCATTGGGCTAGAGGAAGAGTTCACCGATTTTGAAAAAGTTCACAAATTTGAAGAAATAATTCATCAGTTTTGAAAAAAGTTCATCAAGTTGGAGAAATAGTTCATCAATTTTGACAAGAGTTCACAAATTTAAAGAAAAAGTCCATCGAGTTGGAGAAAAATAGTTTCATCAATTTTGAAAAAAGTTTATAAATTTTTAAAAAAAGTTCATCAATTTTGAATAAGTTCATCGATTTTCAAAAAAGTTCACCTAATTTGAAAAAAAGTTCATGCATTTTGAAAAAAGTTCACGTATTTATAAAAAAGGAAACAGAAAACAAAAACCGAAAATAAAAATAGAAAAAAGAAATTTTTTTGAAGAAACCATTCCAAAAAAAAGAAAGAAAAGAAAGAAAGAAACTATAACAGCCGAAAATGATGGAAACAATCACGTCAAGGTTGGTGGGTCCAGTGGTTAGTGCGTTAGCGCACTTACCTGTGAAACAAATCAATCGGAACTCCGAAGATCTGGCTTCTGATTCTCCAAGAAAAAGGGATCTGGCTTTTTTTTTTCATTGCTCGTCGGCTCGTATTCGTCGTCCCATCGCACCTCGTTCGGAGCCTCGGCCGCTCCCGCTCGTTGTCGCCGCTAGCCGCTGCGAGCAGGCCGAAATCACTATTTTGACCCTTTCAGCAAACTTTGTCACAAAGTGAACTCGATATGAAAGTATTTCACGATCTAACCCTTTTAGAAACGCCATAGCCCGCGGCGTTTCTATCTAACATACCAACGCCGAGGTAGCTAGCGCTTCTATTCAACAAAAAAACGCCAAGGTAGCTCGCGTTTCGGACCAGATGAGAAACGCCATAGGCCTTGGCGTTACTTCACTAGCACCCAACCCACTCGCTGCCTCGTCAGGGTCTTCCTCCTCAGCTGCCAGAGACGCCGTGCCAGAAACGCCAAGGCTAGCGGCGTTTCCGGCCTTCTTAGAAACGCCAAGGTAAGAAACTACTCGATAACCAGGGCCGCAACGCCAAGACATATGGCCTTTGTTTCTTGGTCAGAAACACCAAAGCCTATGGCGTTTCTTACATGGTCCAAAACGCGAGCTACCTCGGCGTTTTTTTGTTGGACAGAAGCGCTAGCTACCTCGGCGTTGCTATGTTGGACAGAAACACCGCGGGCTATGGCGTTGCTAAAAATGGTCAGATCGTGAAATAATTTCATGTCGAGTTCATTTTGTGACAAAGTTTACTGAAAGAGTCAGAATAGTGAAAAAGTCCCTGCGAGCAGCAGTCCGGCAACCCAGCCTTCCGGCAGTACGTTATACGTATGTCAACGCAGAACAGTATGTATCATGTATCCATGTTTCTGATCCATTCATCCATCCGCCCCAATTTTATTCAACTATTCATCCATGATTCATCTGACAAAGTTTTAATTTTTTTATGTACAATTTTCCAATTCAATCTTTCATGGTAGTTATTCAATCATCTTAATTTTTGCCATTCTGTGTACATATCTAGGGTTCTGATCATCCGATCTATAAATTTCTAATTGTTTGTATACTTTTTGCTTCATAATTTTTTAACATTAGCCAACAATCATTAGATCTATACTTTTTTGTCATTTTGTGTGCATGTCTAGTTTTATTTTGCTATCTTTTTAGTATTTCTACCGTAATATGGCATTATCCAACAATTATTTATAGTCAAATTTTAAACTAAGTTGTGTGATTGAAAGTTTACTTTTAATATTATGCAAATGAAGTTATATATACATGCTTGTTTATGTATCACATATACACATACATATATGTGGTCTTAGGACTTAGGGGCCCATGGTCATCGAGTTCGCCTAGGGCCTCCCTAAATATAGGGCCGGCCCTGCGCACTGTCGTCATCGTCGTCTCCGTGCGGATCTTAATTTGTCGGTGTAATATGGCCGCAAATTTGCGGATGGTTTCAATTTGTTTGGATTTGTTTTCCGTACGGTAAATCGTGCTTGGGCCAGTCCCTCCCAAAGTTAGTTTTGCTGAATTTTCTGCCATTCCCGAACACGCTCGCTCCATTACTGATTGGCAATCGACATTGCCATCGCGCTGCTCTAGGCAAGAGCTATATGGATGTTTCTCCCCTCATGTTGGGAACAATTCTTCGCCATCATCGACCTTGTCCCCTCTGATGCCTACCACCGAGGGCGAGTCCATCGCTGTACTCGAGGCTCCGGTGCTTTAGATCATGCCCGAGCTACGGAAGCTATGCCTGAGTCCTGCTTCGCCTTTGTCTTTGGAGCAGCTGGAGGTGGACTCATCGGCGAAGTCGTGTGAGGGACATCTTTCGCCTCTGTCATGTGAGCAATGTGAGCAACTGGAGGTGCCTGATTCCATTGTGATAGCGGTTCCTATAGTCGAGGATGTCGTGTCGATGGTCCCACTGGTTGAGGACGTCGATGCGACCAGTGTGTTGGTGCCTACTCCTATGACAGTGGTTCCTATAGTCGATGATGTCGTGTCGGTGGTCCCTCTAGTTGAGGACGTCGATGCGACCAATGTGTTGGTGCCTACTCCTACGAGCGTCTTGGTTGACGATAGCTACACCAAGAAATTCAACGAGTTTTATGATTTCCTTGACAAATGGGTAGCTGATCAACCCCCAACTGGCAAGCCAAGTGGTTGTCCCCTAAAGGAGAATCGAAGCAAGGAGAAATCAAGAAGGAATAAAAGTGAGAAGGGTAGCACCATCCGAAAGGTGTCCACGATTCTATGATGGAGGATGCCCAATTCTTGTCATTGTCGGCGAGCTTGTCAGGAGTTCCGTTGAGTTGTGCAAGTGTCGAGGATTGTGGTTGTTGTGTGTTTGAAGTGTCGCTTGAACGATTACGGTGTTTCATTCTTTGCGAGTAGTCCGCATTGGGTTGTTTGTATCGGTTTTCGTCCGGTTTTCCGTAAATTAACTGGCAATTCTCTTCTTCTTAATTAATTGACGAGGCAAAAATAATAATTTGTTGGGACTCTAGAGACGCACTTCCAAATCAAACGAACGGCAAAAGTAGTGGAATGATTTGTAAGCCTTTCAGTTTGAGGTTCCTAGGGATGTGTTTGAGGTTCCCATGGGATTCCTAATTTCCTAGTTGAAAAAAGGCTTATTGCTCCTTAAAAAAACCAATGAAAAAGGCAGCCAATTGGATTTCATTGTCATTCATTTCTCCGGTTTTCGAAATATCCATGATTTTTTTTCTTAATTTTTAAAAATGTACAAGAATTTAAATGTGCAGTATTTTTAAAGAATTTTAATGGTTCGTATATCTGGCTATCTATATATTCTGTTTCGTGGGCCGTCTGACGGAACCAGTCCGGGTGCAGGCCCATCGGCTCCCCAAGTGTCCCGTCCAGTCGCACCAACCCACGACCCACGGCCCACGGCCCCTAATAAAGCCGAGCGCGGAAGCCCACCCACCCACAAGTTTCGTCGCTGCCCCTCGTCGTCGTCGGCGCTTCCCCCTCCCGATTCATCGCCGACCCCCCTCCTCTCCCCCCCTCCCGCGTCTCTTTGGCCAATCGCCCCTCGCCCCCACCCCCCCACCCCGCAACACGCCTCC
>NC_057801.1:624344733-624362275 GCF_018294505.1 Triticum aestivum
TCCTGTCGATCCGCCTCTATCCGTCCGTACCAGCGGCGAAGTCGGGCGGCTCTGCTCTCTGCTGCGAGCGGCTAGGGTTTCAGCCGAGCTCCGGGGCGCCGGGGGATGGCGGCTCAGGGAGGCGAGGCGGCTGCCGGATCCGACCCCAAGCCCAACGAGGTATGCTTGCGCCGCTCTCAGCAATCCGGAGCTTGCCAGGCCTTTACTTCCGCCCTGTTTCGACCTTTCCCGGGCTCGTTCTGTTTCGGTTACGGCCTGAGAACTGTGAGATGCAGATTGGTCGCGCAGTCGGCTAGGATGTTAGTTGATTCGCATTATTATATGGCGTCTGCTTCTTCGCTTTGCTGTGGGATAGTTATGTCAACTCTGGGGCACGCGGGTAGCTTGTTCTGGCTGCTGGAGGTTGTATTTGATATCCAATTTTCGCTAATTTACTGCCTCACAAGTGTAGGATTTTTGACCAGCGTACAACTGAAGTAGTTGATGTAGTGTATTTTGTCACTGTTACTTTGCTCATTCACCTGCTTTAACGTATACATGATCTACCATCCTAGTGATTTAGCCCAACTTGGGTGTATACATGGTAGTTAGTTAATGTGATAGTTTTATGTAAGTAAAGTTGTGAAGTACTCAGGGTGTCATCCTTTGGGAAGCTTAATGTTGACTCGCAACTTGGGTGCTCATGTTTGACGGATTACCTAGAATTGTTTGTGTTCTTGCATGATAAGTGAATATGTCTAACTGGAGCTGTCATGGTGGATGTGATGTTTTCGATGTACCGCTGTGTTATACTAGCTTCTTCTGTCTGGGCAATGTTTGGTGACCAGTTTTTCTTGTAACTGGTGTTATCCGACAATAGCGGTAGCTTGTAAATGGGCATTACCTGGATGCTACTGCTTGAGCTCTTGGAGCGGAGGCTGTGGAGCAGGATTAGGCTAGGGTCAGGAACTTGGCACTAGGGTGCCGTGGGGCACACGCTAGGGATAGGGCTGGAAGCCCTAGGTGCTGGGAGGACTGGAGGAGGCTAGGGCATTCTGGAACAAATAGAAGATGAATTTCTTCCATTTCGTTGATTTGATTGATGCCGCGTGTGTCTTCTTTATGTAGATGGTCTGCCTTATGGATACAGATGCTAGACTCAAAACTCGAAAGATTAGGATTCATATTAGGACTCAAACTACACCGTTATGTAGCAACACCCCCCTCCCCCTTCCCGATAGGAATACTACTCAAGCTGGATCTTTCCTAATCTGAAAACCTGCCTTGAATCTTTGAAGCAGGTTTGCCTTCCTCGTACCTTGCCGCAATTCCTAGATTTTTTCCGCAGACCCTCAACACTTACATGTATCCACATAACGCCGGAAGATAGGCTCAAAGAGCAAGGATGAAACCCCTGATCCGTCGCCCTATCGATATGCTATAGTTATCTGAGATCCTGTGTTGTTATTACCTAGGTCGAGTATTTGTAACTTGCTAACTGGTATTGATGCTAAGATCAACGATCTATTGATGAAAACACTGCTGTGCCCATCTACTTGCCCTGATATGGATGGTGATTCGGATATGGTGATTCAAAAATTTCCCAAAACCAGGATATGATGAAACAATGGTACACTGGTATATATATTTGAAAATATAGAAGAAATGGAGACCGCAATAGACTGAGAACGAATTGGCGTCCAGACTCCAAGAAGTGGTATTGAGAGGGAGGGAGTAGGGATGACAATGGGGTCCCATTCTCCAATTAGTGACGAGGACGGGGACTCCCCCCATGTGAACCTAGATTTACAGCGGGATAATTACCATTCTAAAGATAGCCAGACGGCCCAGAAGCACTTGAGTGATCCAGTAGCTGGGAAGGGGCCTAGAAGTGCCTACTCCTTTTCGAAACTACACTTGGCTCTGCACATTTACAGAGTGTACCCTGTCCAGTGTCTGGCAGAACGTTGGGGGGCTTTAATGTCGACTCGTTATCCCCATCTCAGCCAAGCTAACGGAGCCTGACTTATTCAGGGGATAGAGTGGAGCCTATCGAAGCACTCTTGAGAGTAAGATCCTTGGCTCATATTCCAGAGATACCGAAACAAAAAAGTTCTGCGGGGCTGCTAGGGATTGGGTAGACATAGATTGAGAAGAGAGAATAACTAGAGAACAGATTGATGTTCTTGCTTGACTCCTTACAACCGGGATACCAGATACATCCCTTATATAGACATTCGAGGATGATTACTGTTCACTGAACAGTAATTCCAGCTTGCGACGGCTGGATCATCATCCCTGCCTTAGCATAACTTGATTCCCAAGGCACAGACTCCGAATAATATATTCCTTCTGTCCCTATTTACATGGTGCCCTTGTTCTCGTGATCACACTTTGACCAGCATTTTCACTAACAATATATTGATTACATGTAATAAAATTATATCTTTTGAAACCACTCTTTAATATGAATGGAATGGTATAACTTTTGTGACACATACCACCCGTTTTGTGGGTCAAATTGATGGTCAAAGTTGAACCTCAAAATACGTGAACCTCAACATTAGGGACAGAGGGAGGACCTAATGCTAGGTTGGATATAACTAAGATAAAACTCCTCGTTTTGACACAAACTCTTCTGACAAACTCCCTTCTCTATATCTGTCTACAACACATACACAATGAGCGCAGTATGCAGCGGTATATGGAATGCAGCAAAGAAAATTACCCTCTCCCACCCGCTTGCACAGCCTCCACCTTCCCTATTTGCCATGTACTCTAGTCACTTACTCCATCAGTATTAAGCACTGCATCTGATACCCGTACGCCAACTTGATGAAGTATCAAGGCAGCATATGCGACCACATAGACTTGGATTATAGGATAAACTTTTGAAGTAATGCCCCAATTATATATGGCAAGTTCATTGGGTGATTTGTTCTCAGCAATGCACGGTGGGCGCCGATTGCTGTCTGGTATTGGTTTGTGTTGTCAAGGCATGTATTTTCTATGGCATGAGGTCATGGCTTTGGCCATATTGTGAAGATTTAACATTTGGGCTGTCCATTTGTAAAACAACTGAATTTTTCTTAAGCATAATCCATTGGATCAGCATCCAGTCATATGCTTAATGTCACATCAGTCTCCATGCATACACAATTGTCACAAAATGGACTTTAGAAAAAAAAAGTTGAGCTTAGCAAAATCACTTAACACTTGTGTTTAGTTGTTAAGCAGTGTTGCTCAAGCTGCAGTTTGCAGCCAGTTAATGCTATTGTTTCGTTATTTGTGTATACTAATTAATTGATGTGGAGTGTCTCATTGATGCCATTACTCACTTTTTTGCGAGGAATTGCTCATTTATTTGTTACATTAGCCATTTAGATCTCTCTCTCTCTCTCTCTCTCTCTGTATATTTTTTCATATAAATTTGCCACATCAGCAGGGAATTCTGCCTTAGATAGGAAAAAAATGCATCCTATAAATACATTGGGCCTTGTTAATACTATTTACTTTCACATGGTCATGCATTTTTGACGAGGATCACTTGGTATGCTGGCAAATGGCTAATGCCTTTATGGTTCCTTCCGGATTTCTACCACTGGATTTAATATCTTCACCCCTGTAAAGAAACCACTTGGCAGTAATGGTCCGCTCACCTTGGGATCATGTGCCAACTGTCCGATCTGCTATTGATGGCTGAGGTTGAACTTATATTGCTCACTGCCCACTGAAATCTCTGTTGCAAAAACACCCCGTTCTTCCTTGAATGTCATGGACACACCAAGCAACATCTCGATTCAATTAAATAATTAATCTTGTAAACTTGTAGTACTCATAGCAATTTTTTTAATTCTTAGCAATGCACAGGTTCCTTACTAGCTTCTTCTGTTCTTTTTTAATCGCTGCTGTAGTGTGTGACTGTCACCTTCTAGAACAGTGATTGTAGGTTGATGATACTGCTTTGCTCATGATCCATAATTATGAGCTGACAATATGTTTGGTCTCACTAAATAACAGGGCTGGAGCGTAGAGCAGCCAAGCTCATCTCAGTACCAACCTTCAGCATCTGGTCATCATGCGTGGTCTTCTTCAAGTGGGGCTTCATGGAACTATCCAGTGGATAATTCAAACCAAAATGCAGTTTACTATGATCCACAAAGGGATGTCTCAGTTTCAGGAGCTACTCAAAATGTGACAAGTGGTGCACCTCATGTGACTCAACCGGCTGTTGGCACAGCTAATGCAACCAATACTTATGCACCTTACTCAAATTCTGTTCAACCTGGCTACAATGCTGCACATTATCCAAACTATTATTATAATTATCCACAACCAGCAACCGATTCTTCTGTTCACCAAGGAGTAGATCAAAGTTCAGGTGCTGCATATCAGCCTCTTACTTCATTTCCAAATTCAGGATCTTACGTTGGTCCTACAAGTAACTCATATTATAATGCTGGTGCTGATCAGACTGCGCAAGCATATGCTACCAACAACTATTATTATCAAAAGAATGCCTGGTCTGGAGGAAGTTCTGGAGATGTTCACGCCCAGACATATCAGACTTACACTCCATCAGATACTAATGCTGCCCAAAGTTCTTGTTCTCTGCCCACCACTTCTTTCCACTATCCTCAACAGTACAACCAGTGGTCTAATTATTATGACCAGCCTGCACCAAACTGCGGTGGCTTCGCAGTTGCCGGCAGCAGTGCTTCTGATACAAAATCTGCTAGTGTCGGTTCTGGTTATGCATATCCCAGTACCCAGCCACCTCCACCAGGTACTACCCAACGGAAAAATGATGCTGTTGCACCTACTGCACCTCCCCAGGTATTATTATCAGTTCTGCTCTCTTATTTTGAAGAATTTATGTATTTGATCACATTTTGCCTTATTTTTGTGTGCAACTCTGGAATGTCCATGTAGCTTGTTATGGTTTATGTTTTTTCTAAACATAGCTTTGTGCAACTGCCTATGGCAGTATGGTTGATATATTTTCATACTATATATATTTCATTTTGTAGATATCAGCATATTTTCTAACATAGAGAAGTTTGACTTAGGACAAAGCTAGAGCTTCAGTTAATTTGGAATGGAGAGAGTATGTAACAGTGAAGCTACTTGCTGCTTTCTAGCTACTTGAAACCTTGCATTGGGTGACAAATGATGCAGCATTTAACTTCTAATATGCTCATAAAAGATTACCGGAACCTGTGATACTTCTTTCATTTGACGGTTTTGTTGCATGTGTTAAATTTTATCTGCATCTATGATCATAATTTCTTTTGGAAGGACAGTTTCGTATTTCTTATGCAATTGCATGTTGCTACCATGTTTTGACTAACATTTTTGTGTGGACAGGCAGCGGGAATCACAGGGTTTCAAAGCCAGCACGTCAACCAGGCACCAGGCGCCCCAGGTTTTCAAAGCCAGCACGTCAACCAGGCACCAGGCGCCCCAGGTTTTCAAAGCCAGCATGTCAACCAGGCACCAGGTGCCCCAGGTTTTCAAAGCCAGCACGTCAACCAGGCACCAAGCGCCCCAGGTTTTCAAAGCCAGCACGTCAACCAGGCACCAGGCGCCCCAGGGTTTCAAGGCCAGCATGCCAACCAGGCACCAGGTGCCCCAGGGTTTCAAAGCCAGCATGTTAACCAGGCACCAGGCGCCCCAGGGTTTCAAAGCCAGCACGGCAACCCGTCACCAGACACTCCAGGGTTTCAAAGCCAGCATGTCAATCTGGCACCAGTCACACCAGGGTTTCAAAGCCAGCATGTCAACCCGTCACCAGACACTCCAGGGTTTCCAAACCCCTATGCTAATAAGACAGTTGCTGTCTCAGGGTTTCAGAACCATTATGCCAACCAGGCACCAGCTTACCAACAAAACTCTACAAGTCATAGCCAGTTACCATTAAGTAACCAACGAGATCAACAGAAAGCTTTGCATGCGCAAGGTCAAAGCTCAAATGTTTATTCAGTCAATCATGTTAATGAAAACTCTCAACCAACTTTGCAGTGTTTTACGAAAACAGTTGCCAGTGTAAATAAAGTACACATCCCGACAAACCCTCGAATAGCTCCAGGTTTCCCAATGTCAATGCCCCAAACTGGGAAGAAATTAGAAGTTGATTCATCGCTAAAACCTGCTTATGTTGGTGTTAACATGCCCAAGAATGATGTGAATGCAGCTCAAGATGGTCATGGAGCTGCAATTCAGGTGAGATTATATATTCTAGTTACCCCATTCTTTTTGTTGAGCACCGATGTTTGATGATGATATAATTATACAGCTAAGCCAATGGAGTCCTTACTCCTCCAGGCACATGAACCAACCCTATGGAAATGTGAACATTCTAAAACTGAAATGCTAGTGTAGACCATTACAATTATTGACGTAGGATTTGTACACTACAGTCCAGAGCCCAGACTCCAATAGAAGTGGCTAGATTCAAACATTTCAAGTTAAGACTTCGATAAATAATCCTGTAACACACCTTATGTTTGTAGCATCATGTATCGGTTTTCGTACCAATCTTGACTACTTTGCACTAACCATCATTCTATTTAATATTATTTTTGTGCTCTCCAGGGATCATTCCCTGTTTCACTTTGTACTTATGTCGAGCGGAATCTTTCCCGTTGCAAGGATGATGCCCAGAGATCTGCCACCCAAAGCATCATGAAGGAGGTTCAGTAATCCTTTTTTGTTCTTCATTTTGTCATTGTCTTTGCTTCTGCTTTCCCGAGTATTTGTTATAGAGCATGATCTTTGGTTCATGGGTTGTTTAATAAAATTTACAAAATAAAACCTTCAGTTTATTTTGGTTGTTCCTTATTAAATTGTATTTTCCTTCAATATCGTGGTGAATGGTGAGTTTAATAAGAGGTTGTTAACTTCCACATTTTTTATCTTCCTATAATATCAGATAATCACCAAGGCAACTGCTGATGGGACCCTTCATACTAAGAACTGGGACATTGAGCCGTTATTAGCTTTGCCAGAAAATGCCAAAGGCACATTTATGACAAGGTAACCTTTTCTTATATGGGATGATACTGCACTAACCAGCAATCGTATACGAATGACCATCATTCTTTTCTATGTAAAAATTGTAAGGTGCTTTGCTTTGTCCAGCATGAACGGAGTTTAAATTTGAATTCCACATTTTCCCTCTAACACTCAACTAAAAACTTGGTTAAAACCAACTCTTTGTTTGGCATGAATGGGATTTCACATCTTTCCTTAACATTTAAAAGTTTGGTGAAAATTCAACAACAAAAATAACTCTACCAGCATCACGGGCAATAGTTACCAAAAGCAATTTCTTTTCCCTAGGGACTATTGCAAATATAAGTATCACAAGATAACTTACATGACTTTGGATTGCAAATTCAGCGTGATAACAGAGTGTACGGGCCATTTGCCATCTTAAGCAGCTCAGGTGCATAATTGTGTACCCAAAGAAAAGCATTGACACTTTTCGGGGCTGGCTCAGTGGATTCTTTATAGTCTGTTATATTGTTCTTGGGAGAGCTTAACTTCTTCCTGGAACTGGCATACGGAAAAAGATTCTGGGGACGATTTCAGCTTACAGTATAAAAGACACTAGTGCTTCCCTGAGAAATGCCCCGAGCGTAGGGAGGGCTTAAGATTATGGTAGTAAAGCTGAAGCTCTCCCTTAAGAGGGCCAATCGGTTAACTAGTCTTGTTTTTTTTAATCCTTTGGCAGCAACGCAAAGGATTCAAGTCCGTTCTCCTTTTCAACATCTAGGAGGAGCCCGAGTAGACGTACGAAAAGTAGGTGGGAGCCAGTTGCAGAGGAAAAAGTAACTAACAACGTGGAAGTTTCGAAAGAGCCAGCAAAAAGTAATGCCTGCACTACTTGGGAAAATACTAGAAGAACGGTAAGCCCTCAGATGGGTTAACATTACTTACATGCCTTTCATTCTGGAATTTTTTAATTTGAATACGACCATCAACCCTAGGTTTGTTTTGTTTACTCAAATTCCCTTCTTGGGGAAAATACTTGGTTTTATATGTCACAGGGTAACACTTGGAATCTTGGAAACTTTGTCCAGTCGCGTCAGGCTCCTCCAAGCCAATGGAATCAGAGGCCCTCCAAAAAGCAGCGGATTGGTGGTAATACGAATCTAACAAAAAACGGGAATGCTTCAAGTGACAGTGATAAGGAGCAGGATCTTACGAAATATTATGCCAGTTCAATTGCACTAACAAATTCACCCGAGGAGAAGAAGCGACGGGAGCATAGATCTAAGCGATTTGAACGTGGTCAGGGTGCATCATCAAAATCTATGAGTTCCATACCACATAAGAATGGAGCAGCCAATGTATACACAAGGGGAGCCATTTCAATGCTTAATAATATAAGTAATGGAGATGGTGCTAGCTTGGCAGTGGAGGACATCGACTGGGACGCACTTACAATTAAGGGAACATGTCAGGAAATCGAGAAACGATATCTACGCCTTACATCCGCTCCTGATCCAGCCACTGTGAGGATGCTTTGCTAATTGTTCTATAAACTTTAGGCTTGAATATATATCGTTGATACAAAAATTAGATTTAGAGATCAATTATGACTTGTTGCTGTTTTCTTCCTTTAGCTTGCTTATCACATCTTTTGCAGGTAAGGCCAGAAGATGTCTTAGAGAAAGCTCTTCACATGGTTGAAACATCTGAAAAGAATTACCTCTATAAATGTGATCAATTGAAATCTATTAGGCAAGACCTTACTGTTCAGAGGATTCAGAACGAGCTGACTGTCAAGGTATTCCTTGATATCAACCTCTCATTGTGGTGTACTGCATTTTAATATCAATATTCAGATGTATCACACTGTTTTTCATGGGGGCATCAGTCTGCTTTGTCCAAAACTATTTAATTTTTCCTTCTGTATAACTTCTGTATTGATTGTTTCATTCTTGTTTCAGGTTTATGAAACTCATGCACGCCTAGCACTTCAAGCTGGAGATTTGTCCGAATATAATCAGGTTCACTTAACTTGTTCTGATTCATCTTATTGCTGAAACAAGTAAAGCAATCTTATTTCATGTTCTAGTTTTCGAATAAGAAGAAAAAAATGGGTCAATGATGATGATAATCTTAATAGCAGAACGAGGCTGGGGGTACCTTAGTCTCCGCCCTGGTGGAACATCCTTTGGAATCCTTGCACAAATTTCCTTGGAACCACCCCTTGTTAGCTTCCAGTTAAGCCCATGCGATTTCTTTTACGGAAACATATAGCCTTATTTGCAATTGTTATAGTAATGTAGGATGTTGTCTTTACTGTCTTCTGAAACCAGCATCTGTATTCTCATTTGATAATTTGTATTGATGATCCAGTTGCCTGAAAGAGAATGAAACCAGCAGCCTAGTTTCTCTAATTATTATTTTTTGCAACTCTTGGCAGTGCCAATCTCAACTGACGAGATTATATGGTGAAGGAATCCCAGGCTGTCATCTTGAGTTCTCCGCTTACAACTTGTTGTGTGTCATGTTACACTCTAATAACAAAAGAGACTTGCTTTCATCCATGGCAAGGTATATATACTGAATAATAAGTGCATAGACAAAATGGTTATTCTGTTGCTACATTAGCCATATTTGATGCATCTGTTATTCTCAGCTTGTCAAAGGAGGCCAGGCTAGACAAAACAGTCAAGCATGCACTTGCAGTTCATTCTGCTGTTTCATCTGGAAACTATGTCATGTTCTTTAAATTATACAAGAAGGCACCTGGCTTGAACTCATGTCTTATGGGTAAAGATGATATTTCTTTTACTTGACATTCTTTTGTCAATTTAGATATCAACTTTTCATTAAGATAATGCTTGGCTACTCACACTATTTGCTTTGCAGACCTCTATGTTGAGAGGATGCGTTTTGAGGCAATAAAATGCATGTCAAAATCTTATCGGCCAACTGTGCCTGTGAGATATGCTACACGAGCTTTGGGATTCACAAGAGTCGATGAACTCTGTGAGGCTAACGTGGCTGATGGATTGGAAGAATGCGAGGAATGGTTAAGAGCACATGGTGCTGTTCTTGCAGTAGATGAAAATAACGGAGAGTTACAGATAGACACAAAGGTAAACCTTGTGCCTGGTTTATGTAGCGTGTTTGTGTTATCTTATGGTCTTTGAAACATTATGCTATTTCTTTATGCTTGACAGGTCTCTTCTGCTTCTCTATACATGCCGGAGCCTGATAATGCTGTTTCACATGGTGATGCATCTCTTGCCGTAGATGATTTTTTGGCGCGAGCATCATAAAGAATGTTATGGTGATTGGGTGAGTAACTGTTAACCTTTTGGCACTGAACTTTGATGCACTATGATATTACATATTGCCAATGCCAGCAGAGGAATACTATATTAATGCAGGACATGCAGATGAAATGGATCACGGATGAAGGGTATGCACTGGCTCTTGCAACGAATTGGCTTCACAAACAGAAAGCATGCAGCATGTGAGTAGGCAACCTTTTGGTAGCCTCACATTGTGCTCTAATGCCGTTGGATGACTTGGATCTATTGGCAAGTTCTGATAAGCGATAACTCTCCAGCTCTATGGGTCCCATATCACGATCAAAAGTATGGGCAGCACTAACAGACATGAATCACCTGGTAAAAGTTATATATAGGTCTGAGCATTGCTTTTGCACTGCCTGCTAGACATAAGTATATGTTGGTGAGAATGTGGTCGACCCAGTTCAGTGTGTTGTACAATTTTTGTTCACATAGGTGTTGCTCGATGTCAGTTTTCGTCAAATTCGACAATACTGATACTCTGAAATTTTGTTCCCTCATTTTCTCAGGAGAAGTCACATATTTCGCAGGGTTAGAACTCGTGGTAAGAGTGACTAATGTTTCATTTTCTGTTACCATGTAGTGGACCGTTGTAAACTGCACAACAATGAATATGCAAGTTTGTTTGTTGTCTTGTGTTCTGAGTTGGAAGATGTTTTCTTTTCTTTTTTGGAAATGAGTTACAGATGATTCTGCATCATATACTACATCTATCTATTGAATAAAAGGTCCCTCAGTCGTTGCCCCGACATGGTAGTACAATTTTGTGGATTTATGTGGAACGATGGCCTAATCTATCCATTTTGCCTGTCCAAATGGTAGTACTGAGGGAAAAGTGAGCGCACGAACGTTGGTGTTTGTGGCTTCTGCAGTGGTTATCATCTGTCACGAGAACCCGCATGGACATCACATGCAATGAGCAAAGTGTTCGTTCTTTCGACCTATTTTCCGTCCTGGGTCATACACGTAATAATAAACCTTCTAATTGCAGCACCACTACGGTAGCGCTACCTATAGTGGCTCCACAAAGGTTAGCGACCACGCATGCTACGTTCCTCGACTCATTTTCAGCTCCTGTGTCCAAAGTACAAACGCTCTTGCACGTCCAGTGGCCCTTTCGCACTCAAATTTGGACGTCCCATGTCACGGCCGGGCTGTACTTCTCTCCCCTTGGGCACTCTTAACGCACGAGTCCCACCGTCATCATGATCCGGGCAGCAACGAACCGCGCGTGCTTGAATTGGATGGATGGATGGCCGTGTAAATCCCGTAGCGGTACGATGACGCGGCCGGGTGTGGGCAACGGATCTCGTTGACACACCACACCCCGGCTTCCTCGTTGACAGGGGAGTCCCGTCCTCGGCGTATGACGTCTCCTCCCCCCGGCACGGACGGCACGGCACGGCACACCCAGGTGTGGTGGGCGCGCCACCCGTTTCACCTGGTCCGTCCCGCTTTGTCGGTACCAGTGGTACGAGCTCAGCCGCGGCCGGCGGGTCAGCTCGGTCTACGCGCCGGCTCGAGTGGGACGCGCGGTCGGGCTGGTGTACCAGCGAGTGCTACGGCGCGGTACGGTGAGCTGGTGGCGCGCAACTTGGCCCCGTGAGTGCCCCTGGTAATTAAAGCCGCGGCGTGAAGCATGGTCGCTGATTGATCGGGCGAGAGAAAGGGGAGCGGCCAGCGGGCGAGCACCGCCACCCTCCGCCCGCGGGCCGCGGCAACGGGGCCGACCAAGCGGAATTAAACCAGCGGGCGTGGATGGCGGCCAACCTTTTTCAGAAGCGCGGTTGCCATCCGCGAGCCGACGCCGGCAGGAGGACGCGTGAACATTTATGGGACGCGACCCTCTGTTGTTGTTTTCTCTGAGGTTTTCCGATTCGATGCTCCGGTTAGCCAGTTCGCCGGAGAGACATGCGCTGCCGGCCGTTATCGGTGGCTATCGGCTTTCCCTCCCGGAGGGGGATGGGAAGCGTTTTCGTAGGCTTTACCGTAGGCTTATCGGCATGTCATTTTCTTGCATCATGGCCTCATGGGTGGCTAGAGATATAGTGGACTGTTATGCAAAGCTGCATGCTCACTAGACCCACCAACACAACACAAGGTCCCTTTATTTATAGGTTCGCCTATATTCTGAACTTTAGTTTGTCAAATTTCCTTCAACAATGCCACCACCAATGCTGACGTAGTTTTACCAGCACTGCCCTACTTTTTTACTTTTATTGGATCCACCATAAGAGTCATTTTCATACTATATATATTTGATGTTGCATAGATATATTAATATGTTCTCTAAACATTTGGTCAAACATAAAAGAAGTTTGGCTTTGATTTTCTTTAGAACTTCAACTAGTTTGGAGTGGAGGAAGTAATGATCCAAGTTGTATATAGGAAAATCGTGGTCATGTATACATAGTTTTGGATAATTTGTGGTTGTTTCCTGCGTGAGAGCCTAGTCAAAAGAAAAAATAATCATAAGATTTAGAAGATGAAAGAAGGGAAAAGTATAGAATATGTGGATATATTTGGAAAAGATTATAAAAATAAGAAAAACAAGGAAAAGACAAACACAAATAGATCACATGAAAATTATATTTTTAAAATATATCCATATTTTTTCGCAAAAAAATTTAAATATATATCCATAGTTTAGAAAGCACTGCAAAAATATATGAGAACATTACAAATGCATAGTAATAATCATTTAACATATATATTAGTAGAATCACATCAGCGGTACTTTTGCCTATCAACCGTGTATTACATATACTGTGATATTTCATGAATGCTTATAGTTTCCTTCGATGTCATGGATTCCATGTCTCGCTACAATACGTCAACAAGTTTACTTTGGTATTTGTTTTCAATTTTCTACATTACCCGAGAATTTTTAATAAACAATTTTGGGAAAAGTATGGCATTATTGTTGTTACCTTTTTTGAAACTTCCGTAACTTCGCCCATTTCCTTGCAAATTTAGATTTTTAATGTTTTCTTTACCTATTGTTCTTCTGAATTGCTAGCCTGTGATGCCTTGTGCGCCGCCGCATCATCTAAACCATTGCATTTTTCAACATTTGAAATAACTTAATAATTGAGTGCAAACTCTGTCTGGTTTGAAGCAAAAATGAACACTTTTCAGTAAGTTGTCATCCTAAGACTAATCCAACACTCATGAGTTCAAACCAAAAATGATTTTGTACATATAGACATGATCGCGCCCTTTGTGCGTTATGATGGAAAACATGCCAATAGTTTGAGGCCTAGTTTGAGGCCTAGTCCCACAATAGCTTGCACAAAGTAAAGGCAAGAAGTAACCACGAGTGGAGCCGGTGGAGACGAGGATGTGTTACCGAAATTCCTTCCCTTTGGGGGGAAGTACGTCTCCGTTGGTGCGGTGTGGAGGCATAATGCTCCCCAAGAAGCCACTAGGGCAACCGTATTCTTCTCACGCCCTCACACAATGCAAGATGATGTGATTCCACTAGTGGTGCCCTTGAAGGCGGCAACCAGACCTTTACAAACAAGGTCAGAGCAATCTCCACAAACGAATTAGAGGCTCCCAACAGCACCACGAAGCTTCACCACAACGGAATGTGGCTCTGAGGTGACCTCAACCGTCTAGGGTGCTCAAACACCCAGGAGTAACAAGATCCGCAAGGGATTAGTGGAGGGAATCAAATTCCTCATGGTGGAAGTGTAGATCTAGGCCTTCTCTACCAATCCCTAGAGAATCAACAAGTTTGATTGGCTAGGGAGAGAGATCAGGCGAAAATGAGCTTCTGAACAACAATGGAGCTTAGGGGAGGAAGATGTAAGTTCACTTAGGGAAGAAGACTCACTTATATAGTGGGGGATAGAATTCAACCGTTATGCCCCTTCAGCCCATGCACAAGCGGTAGTACCGCTCGGGCGAGCAGTACTTCCGTTGGCACGGAAGATCCAGTAGTTGTGTTCACTTGAGCAAGTCAAGGAGGTAGTGCCGCCACAACGGTACTACTGCTCTCACCAGCGGTACTACCGCTTAGTGTTGAGCAACCAGTGGAAACAACGTGTTGACGCTCAAAAATGGCATGATCGCAAAGACTGACTTGAGGCTGTAGCAAGATGAAGTTAAATTTATGATTTCATGTCATCATTGGATGACTCTCTTCGAGCTTATAGAAATAGATATAAAGATGGTCCAAAACGGAGTTTGAGTGCAAAAGGTATGACAATTTGAGAGATATCCATGTTCACATCAGATTACGAAATGGCATGAAACATTATTAAGATTGCCTCAGATGGAAAAAGTTTCAACATGGAAGTTTTTCGTCTTGTCGAAATGGTTGATTTTGATACAAAATTGTCTTAATCTGAGGTTGTATGAATAGAGCCATCAGAGTGTAGCCCTATCATGAGGCAAAATGTGGCGCGCCCAATCAGACACCCATATAGCTGATGTGTGATGGGTAGCGCCACCGATTGTCTGTTCCTAGCAAGAGTTTTGGACCTGAAGATGGCCTCTAATCGAAAAATATTCAACATGAGAGTTGTTCGCCTCATCGAAACGGTTAAATTTTCTTTTGGGCTCATCTCCATTTGAGGTCATTTGTGGCCTGCGAGACTCAAAACCCGAACTGCTGTCTCAGACTTACCCAAATCCGAGTTCGATTAATTTTGGAAAGATTTGGATGGAATTTGGAGTCCTTTTCTTGTAAGGTAAGTCCATCCGCCTCTTATATAGACAAGAGGTGATGGCTGATTGAACAACACACAATCAAACCAATCAATCTACTCTATATACGTATTTATCTACTTTTTATCTCTCCTCTTGTATCTTTCTTCTCGTTCTTCGTTCGTTTTTCATCTTGGAGGGCAGCGATCCATGAGGTCTTAGGGGCAATCAGGTCGACCTAGGGCAGCCCATAGCCGCTGCGCGTCCATACAGGGTCCCTCCCAAGCGTGCGGGGTTTTGGGTCCTCAAAAAGCACCCGCCAGATTGCTTGCGTATTGCGCTTCTGGACATGTCTCCTTTGACGTGAGCTGTGATGCATCACCCCGGCGTCGAGGGTACACGGTGATGTGTTCGTGTGTGAACACACTTTTTGGCAACTCCGCTAGGGACGAAGCTTTGAACGGTCTCAGCCTGTTCTTGGTACGAAGAGATCGTCATCTAGGGTTTGCAATCTATAAAGGTAATATGAATACCCAATTCACTTATGTAGATGCACATAATACATATTTTGTTGCCAGATCGTTTAATGAGCATAATGGGTTGGCTAGCCCTAGTTTTATCAATCATGCATCTAATTATGTGCAACAGCCGATTCAGAATAATCTTCATGCTTCAACTTCATATAAATTTAGCAACATGCAACACATGTATCCCAAATCCCATGCATCGGCAACCCCACAAATCTATATGACGATGAACAACATGATGAGTTCAATTAATCAAGTTGAGACACCCCTTGTAGGAACTTCCAATAGTATGCAACAAAGTGTTTCAACTTTTTATTCATCGGCGAATAACTTGCAGTATGTTAATCCAAACATGCCATTGGATAGGGGAATTGGCCATGCTACTACTAGTTACTCGGCCAATTATCCTCAAATATCATATGCTACACCTCATGCTACTAATTTTTTGGCATCATATGAAACTGTTGATATCCATAATTCGACTTCGCACCTTCACAGTTATGGCTGAATAAGTGAAACTTCTGTAGGAGCACAAATGCCTTCACCTACTACCGTGGCATATCATGTCCCCCCTACACAATTATAGAATTTCAGCAACATCTCATTGCCGACATAGTCTAAAAGCATCGGTGGAAACCATATCCAGACTTGGAATGAGAACAAGCTTACATTCTCTCGGGATTTGTGCGACTCTATTCGCTAGGAACTAACACAAGGCGGGAAGCCTCATGACTTTGCTCCTGTAAAAGCTAGATTTGTGCAAATGATGCATTCGCCCAGTGCTATATCA
This sequence comes from Triticum aestivum, assembly GCF_018294505.1. Classification (NCBI taxonomy): domain Eukaryota; kingdom Viridiplantae; phylum Streptophyta; class Magnoliopsida; order Poales; family Poaceae; genus Triticum; species Triticum aestivum. Next base: position 624,361,017 of record NC_057801.1, read on the forward strand.
TACAGTGTACCCCCTAAACAATTGCAAAGTTTCGACACCTCATTGCTGAAAGAATCTCAAAGTATTGGGGGGGAAATCTCATGATGAGTGGATGGAAATTGAGATGAAAAAGTTTTAAGCTCGCCAACCTGAGATGTGGGCTAAAATTAGACAAGAGCAAGACGCATTACAAATTCAAAAAAGATAAAAATATTGATTCAGGTAACAAAGAAAATTTGGTTATTGAAAAAGCCGAATCAAATAGTATGTGTACCGAATCTATTGAAGAAAAATAGGATGCCAAGGCATTGGAGAGTCATTCAAAAGTGGAGCAAAGTATTATTCAAGTGATACAACCATCATGCTCTCCCAGCGTGTATGAAGAGGTATGTCTAGCAAGTGATTTACCTATTTTGAAATTTGGTCACAACTTTATTGTTGATGCATCTATTAGGAAAAATCTTATAAATATTTTTGGAAGACCAATGATGAAGGTTAATTTACTTGTTAGCAATAAAATTGTTACAAAGCATATCGGTCAATACATTGTACCATTCGAAGAGACCGACAATGACTTATTATTGTAGCCAAAACTTTTCCCGTTGCTTTATTTAAAGTTCATATCTAATTGGGTAGCTTTTCTTGCTTCATACTTGGCTTACGCATGGTCTCAATTGAGACACGTATGTTCTAGCTATTTTGGTTTCAGAAATTTAAAGCCATGGTTATACTCTCTTGAGAAAATCGATGATAGTATAATTTTTGCAAATACATCAAAGATAGAGTGCAAAACACAATGCATTGCCGAATGGGGTGATGTAAAATCTGAACCATTCATTTTCTTAACTCCAAAGCCGTTCTCACAACAAGATGGGCTAGAAAATAATTTTTTTACCTTCAATTCAAGCATGTGCGATAAAATATTTGATTTCTTACTGAAAAATAATCACATAAGAATTCTCGATCACCATGTTAAGCCATCAATTTAAGGAAGAATGTATTGTAGGTTGCATCATTCGTTCAAACATAATTTTAAGGGTTGCAATATGTTTCGTCACAATAGTTAAATCGGCCATTGATAAAGGACGACTGAAATTTGTTGAGACACCAAGAGATGACCAGTCTATTCCGATTGGTCCTGATGGCAAACGGTTTTTGCATCGGATACTTCAAGCTGATCCATTTAAACATGAGAAGGTAAAAACTGTGGACATCGGGATCAAGCTTTCAGGTAAAGAAGTTGTTCAAGAGCATAATGATAATATTCTTGAGGGAAAAAA